>NW_027210074.1:70349-122001 GCF_027789765.1 Dendropsophus ebraccatus | reverse complement strand
GAAGAAAAAATGACCTTTTCTGCACTCCAATGTAAGTCAATGGGGCGATTTTTTGGCTATGTGCTAGAAATGAAATTCAGTGCGGATTGGATGACAGGCACCCTAGGCACCCAGGATCGGCTTTAGTTTCACGTGTATCTCTTAAGCCGGCAGAGAAAACCCACCTGATATGCGCTCCACACAATTGAATAGAGACGCCGTTGATTTTCTATGGGAATTGCAGAAATGACTTCTAAGCCTCAAAATAATGACTTTTTTTCCTAAGGTGGTAGGAATGAAACTCAGTGCGGGCTGGATGGGGTCCCCCCTGGGCACCGCAGACCTAAGCTTGTTTAACTCCTACCTCTTAAAGGGACCGAGAAAAAATGACCTTTTCTGCACTCCAATGTAAGTCAATGGGGCGATTTTTTGGCTATGTGCTAGAAATGAAATTCAGTGCGGATTGGATGACAGGCACCCTAGGCACCCAGGATCGGCTTTAGTTTCACGTGTATCTCTTAAGCCGGCAGAGAAAACCCACCTGATATGCGCTCCACACAATTGAATAGAGACGCCGTTGATTTTCTATGGGAATTGCAGAAATGACTTCTAAGCCTCAAAATAATGACTTTTTTTCCTAAGGTGGTAGGAATGAAACTCAGTGCGGGCTGGATGGGGTCCCCCCTGGGCACCGCAGACCTAAGCTTGTTTAACTCCTACCTCTTAAAGGGACCGAGAAAAAATGACCTTTTCTGCACTCCAATGTAAGTCAATGGGGCGATTTTTTGGCTATGTGCTAGAAATGAAATTCAGTGCGGATTGGATGACAGGCACCCTAGGCACCCAGGATCGGCTTTAGTTTCACGTGTATCTCTTAAGCCGGCAGAGAAAACCCACCTGATATGCGCTCCACACAATTGAATAGAGACGCCGTTGATTTTCTATGGGAATTGCAGAAATGACTTCTAAGCCTCAAAATAATGACTTTTTTTCCTAAGGTGGTAGGAATGAAACTCAGTGCGGGCTGGATGGGGTCCCCCCTGGGCACCGCAGACCTAAGCTTGTTTAACTCCTACCTCTTAAAGGGACCGAGAAAAAATGACCTTTTCTGCACTCCAATGTAAGTCAATGGGGCGATTTTTTGGCTATGTGCTAGAAATGAAATTCAGTGCGGATTGGATGACAGGCACCCTAGGCACCCAGGATCGGCTTTAGTTTCACGTGTATCTCTTAAGCCGGCAGAGAAAACCCACCTGATATGCGCTCCACACAATTGAATAGAGACGCCGTTGATTTTCTATGGGAATTGCAGAAATGACTTCTAAGCCTCAAAATAATGACTTTTTTTCCTAAGGTGGTAGGAATGAAACTCAGTGCGGGCTGGATGGGGTCCCCCCTGGGCACCGCAGACCTAAGCTTGTTTAACTCCTACCTCTTAAAGGGACCGAGAAAAAATGACCTTTTCTGCACTCCAATGTAAGTCAATGGGGCGATTTTTTGGCTATGTGCTAGAAATGAAATTCAGTGCGGATTGGATGACAGGCACCCTAGGCACCCAGGATCGGCTTTAGTTTCACGTGTATCTCTTAAGCCGGCAGAGAAAACCCACCTGATATGCGCTCCACACAATTGAATAGAGACGCCGTTGATTTTCTATGGGAATTGCAGAAATGACTTCTAAGCCTCAAAATAATGACTTTTTTTCCTAAGGTGGTAGGAATGAAACTCAGTGCGGGCTGGATGGGGTCCCCCCTGGGCACCGCAGACCTAAGCTTGTTTAACTCCTACCTCTTAAAGGGACCGAGAAAAAATGACCTTTTCTGCACTCCAATGTAAGTCAATGGGGCGATTTTTTGGCTATGTGCTAGAAATGAAATTCAGTGCGGATTGGATGACAGGCACCCTAGGCACCCAGGATCGGCTTTAGTTTCACGTGTATCTCTTAAGCCGGCAGAGAAAACCCACCTGATATGCGCTCCACACAATTGAATAGAGACGCCGTTGATTTTCTATGGGAATTGCAGAAATGACTTCTAAGCCTCAAAATAATGACTTTTTTTCCTAAGGTGGTAGGAATGAAACTCAGTGCGGGCTGGATGGGGTCCCCCCTGGGCACCGCAGACCTAAGCTTGTTTAACTCCTACCTCTTAAAGGGACCGAGAAAAAATGACCTTTTCTGCACTCCAATGTAAGTCAATGGGGCGATTTTTTGGCTATGTGCTAGAAATGAAATTCAGTGCGGATTGGATGACAGGCACCCTAGGCACCCAGGATCGGCTTTAGTTTCACGTGTATCTCTTAAGCCGGCAGAGAAAACCCACCTGATATGCGCTCCACACAATTGAATAGAGACGCCGTTGATTTTCTATGGGAATTGCAGAAATGACTTCTAAGCCTCAAAATAATGACTTTTTTTCCTAAGGTGGTAGGAATGAAACTCAGTGCGGGCTGGATGGGGTCCCCCCTGGGCACCGCAGACCTAAGCTTGTTTAACTCCTACCTCTTAAAGGGACCGAGAAAAAATGACCTTTTCTGCACTCCAATGTAAGTCAATGGGGCGATTTTTTGGCTATGTGCTAGAAATGAAATTCAGTGCGGATTGGATGACAGGCACCCTAGGCACCCAGGATCGGCTTTAGTTTCACGTGTATCTCTTAAGCCGGCAGAGAAAACCCACCTGATATGCGCTCCACACAATTGAATAGAGACGCCGTTGATTTTCTATGGGAATTGCAGAAATGACTTCTAAGCCTCAAAATAATGACTTTTTTTCCTAAGGTGGTAGGAATGAAACTCAGTGCGGGCTGGATGGGGTCCCCCCTGGGCACCGCAGACCTAAGCTTGTTTAACTCCTACCTCTTAAAGGGACCGAGAAAAAATGACCTTTTCTGCACTCCAATGTAAGTCAATGGGGCGATTTTTTGGCTATGTGCTAGAAATGAAATTCAGTGCGGATTGGATGACAGGCACCCTAGGCACCCAGGATCGGCTTTAGTTTCACGTGTATCTCTTAAGCCGGCAGAGAAAACCCACCTGATATGCGCTCCACACAATTGAATAGAGACGCCGTTGATTTTCTATGGGAATTGCAGAAATGACTTCTAAGCCTCAAAATAATGACTTTTTTTCCTAAGGTGGTAGGAATGAAACTCAGTGCGGGCTGGATGGGGTCCCCCCTGGGCACCGCAGACCTAAGCTTGTTTAACTCCTACCTCTTAAAGGGACCGAGAAAAAATGACCTTTTCTGCACTCCAATGTAAGTCAATGGGGCGATTTTTTGGCTATGTGCTAGAAATGAAATTCAGTGCGGATTGGATGACAGGCACCCTAGGCACCCAGGATCGGCTTTAGTTTCACGTGTATCTCTTAAGCCGGCAGAGAAAACCCACCTGATATGCGCTCCACACAATTGAATAGAGACGCCGTTGATTTTCTATGGGAATTGCAGAAATGACTTCTAAGCCTCAAAATAATGACTTTTTTTCCTAAGGTGGTAGGAATGAAACTCAGTGCGGGCTGGATGGGGTCCCCCCTGGGCACCGCAGACCTAAGCTTGTTTAACTCCTACCTCTTAAAGGGACCGAGAAAAAATGACCTTTTCTGCACTCCAATGTAAGTCAATGGGGCGATTTTTTGGCTATGTGCTAGAAATGAAATTCAGTGCGGATTGGATGACAGGCACCCTAGGCACCCAGGATCGGCTTTAGTTTCACGTGTATCTCTTAAGCCGGCAGAGAAAACCCACCTGATATGCGCTCCACACAATTGAATTAGAGACGCCGTTGATTTTCTATGGGAATTGCAGAAATGACTTCTAAGCCTCAAAATAATGACTTTTTTTCCTAAGGTGGTAGGAATGAAACTCAGTGCGGGCTGGATGGGGTCCCCCCTGGGCACCGCAGACCTAAGCTTGTTTAACTCCTACCTCTTAAAGGGACCGAGAAAAAATGACCTTTTCTGCACTCCAATGTAAGTCAATGGGGCGATTTTTTGGCTATGTGCTAGAAATGAAATTCAGTGCGGATTGGATGACAGGCACCCTAGGCACCCAGGATCGGCTTTAGTTTCACGTGTATCTCTTAAGCCGGCAGAGAAAACCCACCTGATATGCGCTCCACACAATTGAATAGAGACGCCGTTGATTTTCTATGGGAATTGCAGAAATGACTTCTAAGCCTCAAAATAATGACTTTTTTTCCTAAGGTGGTAGGAATGAAACTCAGTGCGGGCTGGATGGGGTCCCCCCTGGGCACCGCAGACCTAAGCTTGTTTAACTCCTACCTCTTAAAGGGACCGAGAAAAAATGACCTTTTCTGCACTCCAATGTAAGTCAATGGGGCGATTTTTTGGCTATGTGCTAGAAATGAAATTCAGTGCGGATTGGATGACAGGCACCCTAGGCACCCAGGATCGGCTTTAGTTTCACGTGTATCTCTTAAGCCGGCAGAGAAAACCCACCTGATATGCGCTCCACACAATTGAATAGAGACGCCGTTGATTTTCTATGGGAATTGCAGAAATGACTTCTAAGCCTCAAAATAATGACTTTTTTTCCTAAGGTGGTAGGAATGAAACTCAGTGCGGGCTGGATGGGGTCCCCCCTGGGCACCGCAGACCTAAGCTTGTTTAACTCCTACCTCTTAAAGGGACCGAGAAAAAATGACCTTTTCTGCACTCCAATGTAAGTCAATGGGGCGATTTTTTGGCTATGTGCTAGAAATGAAATTCAGTGCGGATTGGATGACAGGCACCCTAGGCACCCAGGATCGGCTTTAGTTTCACGTGTATCTCTTAAGCCGGCAGAGAAAACCCACCTGATATGCGCTCCACACAATTGAATAGAGACGCCGTTGATTTTCTATGGGAATTGCAGAAATGACTTCTAAGCCTCAAAATAATGACTTTTTTTCCTAAGGTGGTAGGAATGAAACTCAGTGCGGGCTGGATGGGGTCCCCCCTGGGCACCGCAGACCTAAGCTTGTTTAACTCCTACCTCTTAAAGGGACCGAGAAAAAATGACCTTTTCTGCACTCCAATGTAAGTCAATGGGGCGATTTTTTGGCTATGTGCTAGAAATGAAATTCAGTGCGGATTGGATGACAGGCACCCTAGGCACCCAGGATCGGCTTTAGTTTCACGTGTATCTCTTAAGCCGGCAGAGAAAACCCACCTGATATGCGCTCCACACAATTGAATAGAGACGCCGTTGATTTTCTATGGGAATTGCAGAAATGACTTCTAAGCCTCAAAATAATGACTTTTTTTCCTAAGGTGGTAGGAATGAAACTCAGTGCGGGCTGGATGGGGTCCCCCCTGGGCACCGCAGACCTAAGCTTGTTTAACTCCTACCTCTTAAAGGGACCGAGAAAAAATGACCTTTTCTGCACTCCAATGTAAGTCAATGGGGCGATTTTTTTGGCTATGTGCTAGAAATGAAATTCAGTGCGGATTGGATGACAGGCACCCTAGGCACCCAGGATCGGCTTTAGTTTCACGTGTATCTCTTAAGCCGGCAGAGAAAACCCACCTGATATGCGCTCCACACAATTGAATAGAGACGCCGTTGATTTTCTATGGGAATTGCAGAAATGACTTCTAAGCCTCAAAATAATGACTTTTTTTCCTAAGGTGGTAGGAATGAAACTCAGTGCGGGCTGGATGGGGTCCCCCCTGGGCACCGCAGACCTAAGCTTGTTTAACTCCTACCTCTTAAAGGGACCGAGAAAAAATGACCTTTTCTGCACTCCAATGTAAGTCAATGGGGCGATTTTTTGGCTATGTGCTAGAAATGAAATTCAGTGCGGATTGGATGACAGGCACCCTAGGCACCCAGGATCGGCTTTAGTTTCACGTGTATCTCTTAAGCCGGCAGAGAAAACCCACCTGATATGCGCTCCACACAATTGAATAGAGACGCCGTTGATTTTCTATGGGAATTGCAGAAATGACTTCTAAGCCTCAAAATAATGACTTTTTTTCCTAAGGTGGTAGGAATGAAACTCAGTGCGGGCTGGATGGGGTCCCCCCTGGGCACCGCAGACCTAAGCTTGTTTAACTCCTACCTCTTAAAGGGACCGAGAAAAAATGACCTTTTCTGCACTCCAATGTAAGTCAATGGGGCGATTTTTTGGCTATGTGCTAGAAATGAAATTCAGTGCGGATTGGATGACAGGCACCCTAGGCACCCAGGATCGGCTTTAGTTTCACGTGTATCTCTTAAGCCGGCAGAGAAAACCCACCTGATATGCGCTCCACACAATTGAATAGAGACGCCGTTGATTTTCTATGGGAATTGCAGAAATGACTTCTAAGCCTCAAAATAATGACTTTTTTTCCTAAGGTGGTAGGAATGAAACTCAGTGCGGGCTGGATGGGGTCCCCCCTGGGCACCGCAGACCTAAGCTTGTTTAACTCCTACCTCTTAAAGGGACCGAGAAAAAATGACCTTTTCTGCACTCCAATGTAAGTCAATGGGGCGATTTTTTTGGCTATGTGCTAGAAATGAAATTCAGTGCGGATTGGATGACAGGCACCCTAGGCACCCAGGATCGGCTTTAGTTTCACGTGTATCTCTTAAGCCGGCAGAGAAAACCCACCTGATATGCGCTCCACACAATTGAATAGAGACGCCGTTGATTTTCTATGGGAATTGCAGAAATGACTTCTAAGCCTCAAAATAATGACTTTTTTTCCTAAGGTGGTAGGAATGAAACTCAGTGCGGGCTGGATGGGGTCCCCCCTGGGCACCGCAGACCTAAGCTTGTTTAACTCCTACCTCTTAAAGGGACCGAGAAAAAATGACCTTTTCTGCACTCCAATGTAAGTCAATGGGGCGATTTTTTGGCTATGTGCTAGAAATGAAATTCAGTGCGGATTGGATGACAGGCACCCTAGGCACCCAGGATCGGCTTTAGTTTCACGTGTATCTCTTAAGCCGGCAGAGAAAACCCACCTGATATGCGCTCCACACAATTGAATAGAGACGCCGTTGATTTTCTATGGGAATTGCAGAAATGACTTCTAAGCCTCAAAATAATGACTTTTTTTCCTAAGGTGGTAGGAATGAAACTCAGTGCGGGCTGGATGGGGTCCCCCCTGGGCACCGCAGACCTTAGCTTGTTTAACTCCTACCTCTTAAAGGGACCGAGAAAAAATGACCTTTTCTGCACTCCAATGTAAGTCAATGGGGCGATTTTTTGGCTATGTGCTAGAAATGAAATTCAGTGCGGATTGGATGACAGGCACCCTAGGCACCCAGGATCGGCTTTAGTTTCACGTGTATCTCTTAAGCCGGCAGAGAAAACCCACCTGATATGCGCTCCACACAATTGAATAGAGACGCCGTTGATTTTCTATGGGAATTGCAGAAATGACTTCTAAGCCTCAAAATAATGACTTTTTTTCCTAAGGTGGTAGGAATGAAACTCAGTGCGGGCTGGATGGGGTCCCCCCTGGGCACCGCAGACCTAAGCTTGTTTAACTCCTACCTCTTAAAGGGACCGAGAAAAAATGACCTTTTCTGCACTCCAATGTAAGTCAATGGGGCGATTTTTTGGCTATGTGCTAGAAATGAAATTCAGTGCGGATTGGATGACAGGCACCCTAGGCACCCAGGATCGGCTTTAGTTTCACGTGTATCTCTTAAGCCGGCAGAGAAAACCCACCTGATATGCGCTCCACACAATTGAATAGAGACGCCGTTGATTTTCTATGGGAATTGCAGAAATGACTTCTAAGCCTCAAAATAATGACTTTTTTTCCTAAGGTGGTAGGAATGAAACTCAGTGCGGGCTGGATGGGGTCCCCCCTGGGCACCGCAGACCTAAGCTTGTTTAACTCCTACCTCTTAAAGGGACCGAGAAAAAATGACCTTTTCTGCACTCCAATGTAAGTCAATGGGGCGATTTTTTGGCTATGTGCTAGAAATGAAATTCAGTGCGGATTGGATGACAGGCACCCTAGGCACCCAGGATCGGCTTTAGTTTCACGTGTATCTCTTAAGCCGGCAGAGAAAACCCACCTGATATGCGCTCCACACAATTGAATAGAGACGCCGTTGATTTTCTATGGGAATTGCAGAAATGACTTCTAAGCCTCAAAATAATGACTTTTTTTCCTAAGGTGGTAGGAATGAAACTCAGTGCGGGCTGGATGGGGTCCCCCCTGGGCACCGCAGACCTAAGCTTGTTTAACTCCTACCTCTTAAAGGGACCGAGAAAAAATGACCTTTTCTGCACTCCAATGTAAGTCAATGGGGCGATTTTTTGGCTATGTGCTAGAAATGAAATTCAGTGCGGATTGGATGACAGGCACCCTAGGCACCCAGGATCGGCTTTAGTTTCACGTGTATCTCTTAAGCCGGCAGAGAAAACCCACCTGATATGCGCTCCACACAATTGAATAGAGACGCCGTTGATTTTCTATGGGAATTGCAGAAATGACTTCTAAGCCTCAAAATAATGACTTTTTTTCCTAAGGTGGTAGGAATGAAACTCAGTGCGGGCTGGATGGGGTCCCCCCTGGGCACCGCAGACCTAAGCTTGTTTAACTCCTACCTCTTAAAGGGACCGAGAAAAAATGACCTTTTCTGCACTCCAATGTAAGTCAATGGGGCGATTTTTTGGCTATGTGCTAGAAATGAAATTCAGTGCGGATTGGATGACAGGCACCCTAGGCACCCAGGATCGGCTTTAGTTTCACGTGTATCTCTTAAGCCGGCAGAGAAAACCCACCTGATATGCGCTCCACACAATTGAATAGAGACGCCGTTGATTTTCTATGGGAATTGCAGAAATGACTTCTAAGCCTCAAAATAATGACTTTTTTTCCTAAGGTGGTAGGAATGAAACTCAGTGCGGGCTGGATGGGGTCCCCCCTGGGCACCGCAGACCTAAGCTTGTTTAACTCCTACCTCTTAAAGGGACCGAGAAAAAATGACCTTTTCTGCACTCCAATGTAAGTCAATGGGGCGATTTTTTGGCTATGTGCTAGAAATGAAATTCAGTGCGGATTGGATGACAGGCACCCTAGGCACCCAGGATCGGCTTTAGTTTCACGTGTATCTCTTAAGCCGGCAGAGAAAACCCACCTGATATGCGCTCCACACAATTGAATAGAGACGCCGTTGATTTTCTATGGGAATTGCAGAAATGACTTCTAAGCCTCAAAATAATGACTTTTTTTCCTAAGGTGGTAGGAATGAAACTCAGTGCGGGCTGGATGGGGTCCCCCCTGGGCACCGCAGACCTAAGCTTGTTTAACTCCTACCTCTTAAAGGGACCGAGAAAAAATGACCTTTTCTGCACTCCAATGTAAGTCAATGGGGCGATTTTTTGGCTATGTGCTAGAAATGAAATTCAGTGCGGATTGGATGACAGGCACCCTAGGCACCCAGGATCGGCTTTAGTTTCACGTGTATCTCTTAAGCCGGCAGAGAAAACCCACCTGATATGCGCTCCACACAATTGAATAGAGACGCCGTTGATTTTCTATGGGAATTGCAGAAATGACTTCTAAGCCTCAAAATAATGACTTTTTTTCCTAAGGTGGTAGGAATGAAACTCAGTGCGGGCTGGATGGGGTCCCCCCTGGGCACCGCAGACCTAAGCTTGTTTAACTCCTACCTCTTAAAGGGACCGAGAAAAAATGACCTTTTCTGCACTCCAATGTAAGTCAATGGGGCGATTTTTTGGCTATGTGCTAGAAATGAAATTCAGTGCGGATTGGATGACAGGCACCCTAGGCACCCAGGATCGGCTTTAGTTTCACGTGTATCTCTTAAGCCGGCAGAGAAAACCCACCTGATATGCGCTCCACACAATTGAATAGAGACGCCGTTGATTTTCTATGGGAATTGCAGAAATGACTTCTAAGCCTCAAAATAATGACTTTTTTTCCTAAGGTGGTAGGAATGAAACTCAGTGCGGGCTGGATGGGGTCCCCCCTGGGCACCGCAGACCTAAGCTTGTTTAACTCCTACCTCTTAAAGGGACCGAGAAAAAATGACCTTTTCTGCACTCCAATGTAAGTCAATGGGGCGATTTTTTGGCTATGTGCTAGAAATGAAATTCAGTGCGGATTGGATGACAGGCACCCTAGGCACCCAGGATCGGCTTTAGTTTCACGTGTATCTCTTAAGCCGGCAGAGAAAACCCACCTGATATGCGCTCCACACAATTGAATAGAGACGCCGTTGATTTTCTATGGGAATTGCAGAAATGACTTCTAAGCCTCAAAATAATGACTTTTTTTCCTAAGGTGGTAGGAATGAAACTCAGTGCGGGCTGGATGGGGTCCCCCCTGGGCACCGCAGACCTAAGCTTGTTTAACTCCTACCTCTTAAAGGGACCGAGAAAAAATGACCTTTTCTGCACTCCAATGTAAGTCAATGGGGCGATTTTTTGGCTATGTGCTAGAAATGAAATTCAGTGCGGATTGGATGACAGGCACCCTAGGCACCCAGGATCGGCTTTAGTTTCACGTGTATCTCTTAAGCCGGCAGAGAAAACCCACCTGATATGCGCTCCACACAATTGAATAGAGACGCCGTTGATTTTCTATGGGAATTGCAGAAATGACTTCTAAGCCTCAAAATAATGACTTTTTTTCCTAAGGTGGTAGGAATGAAACTCAGTGCGGGCTGGATGGGGTCCCCCCTGGGCACCGCAGACCTAAGCTTGTTTAACTCCTACCTCTTAAAGGGACCGAGAAAAAATGACCTTTTCTGCACTCCAATGTAAGTCAATGGGGCGATTTTTTGGCTATGTGCTAGAAATGAAATTCAGTGCGGATTGGATGACAGGCACCCTAGGCACCCAGGATCGGCTTTAGTTTCACGTGTATCTCTTAAGCCGGCAGAGAAAACCCACCTGATATGCGCTCCACACAATTGAATAGAGACGCCGTTGATTTTCTATGGGAATTGCAGAAATGACTTCTAAGCCTCAAAATAATGACTTTTTTTCCTAAGGTGGTAGGAATGAAACTCAGTGCGGGCTGGATGGGGTCCCCCCTGGGCACCGCAGACCTAAGCTTGTTTAACTCCTACCTCTTAAAGGGACCGAGAAAAAATGACCTTTTCTGCACTCCAATGTAAGTCAATGGGGCGATTTTTTGGCTATGTGCTAGAAATGAAATTCAGTGCGGATTGGATGACAGGCACCCTAGGCACCCAGGATCGGCTTTAGTTTCACGTGTATCTCTTAAGCCGGCAGAGAAAACCCACCTGATATGCGCTCCACACAATTGAATAGAGACGCCGTTGATTTTCTATGGGAATTGCAGAAATGACTTCTAAGCCTCAAAATAATGACTTTTTTTCCTAAGGTGGTAGGAATGAAACTCAGTGCGGGCTGGATGGGGTCCCCCCTGGGCACCGCAGACCTAAGCTTGTTTAACTCCTACCTCTTAAAGGGACCGAGAAAAAATGACCTTTTCTGCACTCCAATGTAAGTCAATGGGGCGATTTTTTGGCTATGTGCTAGAAATGAAATTCAGTGCGGATTGGATGACAGGCACCCTAGGCACCCAGGATCGGCTTTAGTTTCACGTGTATCTCTTAAGCCGGCAGAGAAAACCCACCTGATATGCGCTCCACACAATTGAATAGAGACGCCGTTGATTTTCTATGGGAATTGCAGAAATGACTTCTAAGCCTCAAAATAATGACTTTTTTTCCTAAGGTGGTAGGAATGAAACTCAGTGCGGGCTGGATGGGGTCCCCCCTGGGCACCGCAGACCTAAGCTTGTTTAACTCCTACCTCTTAAAGGGACCGAGAAAAAATGACCTTTTCTGCACTCCAATGTAAGTCAATGGGGCGATTTTTTGGCTATGTGCTAGAAATGAAATTCAGTGCGGATTGGATGACAGGCACCCTAGGCACCCAGGATCGGCTTTAGTTTCACGTGTATCTCTTAAGCCGGCAGAGAAAACCCACCTGATATGCGCTCCACACAATTGAATAGAGACGCCGTTGATTTTCTATGGGAATTGCAGAAATGACTTCTAAGCCTCAAAATAATGACTTTTTTTCCTAAGGTGGTAGGAATGAAACTCAGTGCGGGCTGGATGGGGTCCCCCCTGGGCACCGCAGACCTAAGCTTGTTTAACTCCTACCTCTTAAAGGGACCGAGAAAAAATGACCTTTTCTGCACTCCAATGTAAGTCAATGGGGCGATTTTTTGGCTATGTGCTAGAAATGAAATTCAGTGCGGATTGGATGACAGGCACCCTAGGCACCCAGGATCGGCTTTAGTTTCACGTGTATCTCTTAAGCCGGCAGAGAAAACCCACCTGATATGCGCTCCACACAATTGAATAGAGACGCCGTTGATTTTCTATGGGAATTGCAGAAATGACTTCTAAGCCTCAAAATAATGACTTTTTTTTCCTAAGGTGGTAGGAATGAAACTCAGTGCGGGCTGGATGGGGTCCCCCCTGGGCACCGCAGACCTAAGCTTGTTTAACTCCTACCTCTTAAAGGGACCGAGAAAAAATGACCTTTTCTGCACTCCAATGTAAGTCAATGGGGCGATTTTTTGGCTATGTGCTAGAAATGAAATTCAGTGCGGATTGGATGACAGGCACCCTAGGCACCCAGGATCGGCTTTAGTTTCACGTGTATCTCTTAAGCCGGCAGAGAAAACCCACCTGATATGCGCTCCACACAATTGAATAGAGACGCCGTTGATTTTCTATGGGAATTGCAGAAATGACTTCTAAGCCTCAAAATAATGACTTTTTTTCCTAAGGTGGTAGGAATGAAACTCAGTGCGGGCTGGATGGGGTCCCCCCTGGGCACCGCAGACCTAAGCTTGTTTAACTCCTACCTCTTAAAGGGACCGAGAAAAAATGACCTTTTCTGCACTCCAATGTAAGTCAATGGGGCGATTTTTTGGCTATGTGCTAGAAATGAAATTCAGTGCGGATTGGATGACAGGCACCCTAGGCACCCAGGATCGGCTTTAGTTTCACGTGTATCTCTTAAGCCGGCAGAGAAAACCCACCTGATATGCGCTCCACACAATTGAATAGAGACGCCGTTGATTTTCTATGGGAATTGCAGAAATGACTTCTAAGCCTCAAAATAATGACTTTTTTTCCTAAGGTGGTAGGAATGAAACTCAGTGCGGGCTGGATGGGGTCCCCCCTGGGCACCGCAGACCTAAGCTTGTTTAACTCCTACCTCTTAAAGGGACCGAGAAAAAATGACCTTTTCTGCACTCCAATGTAAGTCAATGGGGCGATTTTTTGGCTATGTGCTAGAAATGAAATTCAGTGCGGATTGGATGACAGGCACCCTAGGCACCCAGGATCGGCTTTAGTTTCACGTGTATCTCTTAAGCCGGCAGAGAAAACCCACCTGATATGCGCTCCACACAATTGAATAGAGACGCCGTTGATTTTCTATGGGAATTGCAGAAATGACTTCTAAGCCTCAAAATAATGACTTTTTTTCCTAAGGTGGTAGGAATGAAACTCAGTGCGGGCTGGATGGGGTCCCCCCTGGGCACCGCAGACCTAAGCTTGTTTAACTCCTACCTCTTAAAGGGACCGAGAAAAAATGACCTTTTCTGCACTCCAATGTAAGTCAATGGGGCGATTTTTTGGCTATGTGCTAGAAATGAAATTCAGTGCGGATTGGATGACAGGCACCCTAGGCACCCAGGATCGGCTTTAGTTTCACGTGTATCTCTTAAGCCGGCAGAGAAAACCCACCTGATATGCGCTCCACACAATTGAATAGAGACGCCGTTGATTTTCTATGGGAATTGCAGAAATGACTTCTAAGCCTCAAAATAATGACTTTTTTTCCTAAGGTGGTAGGAATGAAACTCAGTGCGGGCTGGATGGGGTCCCCCCTGGGCACCGCAGACCTAAGCTTGTTTAACTCCTACCTCTTAAAGGGACCGAGAAAAAATGACCTTTTCTGCACTCCAATGTAAGTCAATGGGGCGATTTTTTGGCTATGTGCTAGAAATGAAATTCAGTGCGGATTGGATGACAGGCACCCTAGGCACCCAGGATCGGCTTTAGTTTCACGTGTATCTCTTAAGCCGGCAGAGAAAACCCACCTGATATGCGCTCCACACAATTGAATAGAGACGCCGTTGATTTTCTATGGGAATTGCAGAAATGACTTCTAAGCCTCAAAATAATGACTTTTTTTCCTAAGGTGGTAGGAATGAAACTCAGTGCGGGCTGGATGGGGTCCCCCCTGGGCACCGCAGACCTAAGCTTGTTTAACTCCTACCTCTTAAAGGGACCGAGAAAAAATGACCTTTTCTGCACTCCAATGTAAGTCAATGGGGCGATTTTTTGGCTATGTGCTAGAAATGAAATTCAGTGCGGATTGGATGACAGGCACCCTAGGCACCCAGGATCGGCTTTAGTTTCACGTGTATCTCTTAAGCCGGCAGAGAAAACCCACCTGATATGCGCTCCACACAATTGAATAGAGACGCCGTTGATTTTCTATGGGAATTGCAGAAATGACTTCTAAGCCTCAAAATAATGACTTTTTTTCCTAAGGTGGTAGGAATGAAACTCAGTGCGGGCTGGATGGGGTCCCCCCTGGGCACCGCAGACCTAAGCTTGTTTAACTCCTACCTCTTAAAGGGACCGAGAAAAAATGACCTTTTCTGCACTCCAATGTAAGTCAATGGGGCGATTTTTTGGCTATGTGCTAGAAATGAAATTCAGTGCGGATTGGATGACAGGCACCCTAGGCACCCAGGATCGGCTTTAGTTTCACGTGTATCTCTTAAGCCGGCAGAGAAAACCCACCTGATATGCGCTCCACACAATTGAATAGAGACGCCGTTGATTTTCTATGGGAATTGCAGAAATGACTTCTAAGCCTCAAAATAATGACTTTTTTTCCTAAGGTGGTAGGAATGAAACTCAGTGCGGGCTGGATGGGGTCCCCCCTGGGCACCGCAGACCTAAGCTTGTTTAACTCCTACCTCTTAAAGGGACCGAGAAAAAATGACCTTTTCTGCACTCCAATGTAAGTCAATGGGGCGATTTTTTGGCTATGTGCTAGAAATGAAATTCAGTGCGGATTGGATGACAGGCACCCTAGGCACCCAGGATCGGCTTTAGTTTCACGTGTATCTCTTAAGCCGGCAGAGAAAACCCACCTGATATGCGCTCCACACAATTGAATAGAGACGCCGTTGATTTTCTATGGGAATTGCAGAAATGACTTCTAAGCCTCAAAATAATGACTTTTTTTTCCTAAGGTGGTAGGAATGAAACTCAGTGCGGGCTGGATGGGGTCCCCCCTGGGCACCGCAGACCTAAGCTTGTTTAACTCCTACCTCTTAAAGGGACCGAGAAAAAATGACCTTTTCTGCACTCCAATGTAAGTCAATGGGGCGATTTTTTGGCTATGTGCTAGAAATGAAATTCAGTGCGGATTGGATGACAGGCACCCTAGGCACCCAGGATCGGCTTTAGTTTCACGTGTATCTCTTAAGCCGGCAGAGAAAACCCACCTGATATGCGCTCCACACAATTGAATAGAGACGCCGTTGATTTTCTATGGGAATTGCAGAAATGACTTCTAAGCCTCAAAATAATGACTTTTTTTCCTAAGGTGGTAGGAATGAAACTCAGTGCGGGCTGGATGGGGTCCCCCCTGGGCACCGCAGACCTAAGCTTGTTTAACTCCTACCTCTTAAAGGGACCGAGAAAAAATGACCTTTTCTGCACTCCAATGTAAGTCAATGGGGCGATTTTTTGGCTATGTGCTAGAAATGAAATTCAGTGCGGATTGGATGACAGGCACCCTAGGCACCCAGGATCGGCTTTAGTTTCACGTGTATCTCTTAAGCCGGCAGAGAAAACCCACCTGATATGCGCTCCACACAATTGAATAGAGACGCCGTTGATTTTCTATGGGAATTGCAGAAATGACTTCTAAGCCTCAAAATAATGACTTTTTTTCCTAAGGTGGTAGGAATGAAACTCAGTGCGGGCTGGATGGGGTCCCCCCTGGGCACCGCAGACCTAAGCTTGTTTAACTCCTACCTCTTAAAGGGACCGAGAAAAAATGACCTTTTCTGCACTCCAATGTAAGTCAATGGGGCGATTTTTTGGCTATGTGCTAGAAATGAAATTCAGTGCGGATTGGATGACAGGCACCCTAGGCACCCAGGATCGGCTTTAGTTTCACGTGTATCTCTTAAGCCGGCAGAGAAAACCCACCTGATATGCGCTCCACACAATTGAATAGAGACGCCGTTGATTTTCTATGGGAATTGCAGAAATGACTTCTAAGCCTCAAAATAATGACTTTTTTTCCTAAGGTGGTAGGAATGAAACTCAGTGCGGGCTGGATGGGGTCCCCCCTGGGCACCGCAGACCTAAGCTTGTTTAACTCCTACCTCTTAAAGGGACCGAGAAAAAATGACCTTTTCTGCACTCCAATGTAAGTCAATGGGGCGATTTTTTGGCTATGTGCTAGAAATGAAATTCAGTGCGGATTGGATGACAGGCACCCTAGGCACCCAGGATCGGCTTTAGTTTCACGTGTATCTCTTAAGCCGGCAGAGAAAACCCACCTGATATGCGCTCCACACAATTGAATAGAGACGCCGTTGATTTTCTATGGGAATTGCAGAAATGACTTCTAAGCCTCAAAATAATGACTTTTTTTCCTAAGGTGGTAGGAATGAAACTCAGTGCGGGCTGGATGGGGTCCCCCCTGGGCACCGCAGACCTAAGCTTGTTTAACTCCTACCTCTTAAAGGGACCGAGAAAAAATGACCTTTTCTGCACTCCAATGTAAGTCAATGGGGCGATTTTTTGGCTATG
The DNA here is from genome assembly GCF_027789765.1 of Dendropsophus ebraccatus. Lineage (NCBI taxonomy): Eukaryota > Metazoa > Chordata > Amphibia > Anura > Hylidae > Dendropsophus > Dendropsophus ebraccatus. The sequence goes on along the minus strand of NW_027210074.1, from coordinate 105,203 downwards.
TGCTAGAAATGAAATTCAGTGCGGATTGGATGACAGGCACCCTAGGCACCCAGGATCGGCTTTAGTTTCACGTGTATCTCTTAAGCCGGCAGAGAAAACCCACCTGATATGCGCTCCACACAATTGAATAGAGACGCCGTTGATTTTCTATGGGAATTGCAGAAATGACTTCTAAGCCTCAAAATAATGACTTTTTTTCCTAAGGTGGTAGGAATGAAACTCAGTGCGGGCTGGATGGGGTCCCCCCTGGGCACCGCAGACCTAAGCTTGTTTAACTCCTACCTCTTAAAGGGACCGAGAAAAAATGACCTTTTCTGCACTCCAATGTAAGTCAATGGGGCGATTTTTTGGCTATGTGCTAGAAATGAAATTCAGTGCGGATTGGATGACAGGCACCCTAGGCACCCAGGATCGGCTTTAGTTTCACGTGTATCTCTTAAGCCGGCAGAGAAAACCCACCTGATATGCGCTCCACACAATTGAATAGAGACGCCGTTGATTTTCTATGGGAATTGCAGAAATGACTTCTAAGCCTCAAAATAATGACTTTTTTTCCTAAGGTGGTAGGAATGAAACTCAGTGCGGGCTGGATGGGGTCCCCCCTGGGCACCGCAGACCTAAGCTTGTTTAACTCCTACCTCTTAAAGGGACCGAGAAAAAATGACCTTTTCTGCACTCCAATGTAAGTCAATGGGGCGATTTTTTGGCTATGTGCTAGAAATGAAATTCAGTGCGGATTGGATGACAGGCACCCTAGGCACCCAGGATCGGCTTTAGTTTCACGTGTATCTCTTAAGCCGGCAGAGAAAACCCACCTGATATGCGCTCCACACAATTGAATAGAGACGCCGTTGATTTTCTATGGGAATTGCAGAAATGACTTCTAAGCCTCAAAATAATGACTTTTTTTCCTAAGGTGGTAGGAATGAAACTCAGTGCGGGCTGGATGGGGTCCCCCCTGGGCACCGCAGACCTAAGCTTGTTTAACTCCTACCTCTTAAAGGGACCGAGAAAAAATGACCTTTTCTGCACTCCAATGTAAGTCAATGGGGCGATTTTTTGGCTATGTGCTAGAAATGAAATTCAGTGCGGATTGGATGACAGGCACCCTAGGCACCCAGGATCGGCTTTAGTTTCACGTGTATCTCTTAAGCCGGCAGAGAAAACCCACCTGATATGCGCTCCACACAATTGAATAGAGACGCCGTTGATTTTCTATGGGAATTGCAGAAATGACTTCTAAGCCTCAAAATAATGACTTTTTTTCCTAAGGTGGTAGGAATGAAACTCAGTGCGGGCTGGATGGGGTCCCCCCTGGGCACCGCAGACCTAAGCTTGTTTAACTCCTACCTCTTAAAGGGACCGAGAAAAAATGACCTTTTCTGCACTCCAATGTAAGTCAATGGGGCGATTTTTTGGCTATGTGCTAGAAATGAAATTCAGTGCGGATTGCATGACAGGCACCCTAGGCACCCAGGATCAGCTTTAGTTTCACGTGTATCTCTTAAGCCGGCAGAGAAAACCCACCTGATATGCGCTCCACACAATTGAATAGAGACGCCGTTGATTTTCTATGGGAATTGCAGAAATGACTTCTAAGCCTCAAAATAATGACTTTTTTAACGTTTTAGGAAAAGAATATAATCTATTCAATCACAGATAGTAAAATCGATGTAAGAAATGAAAACGAATAAAAAGGAGGGGGGGGAGAGGAGGGGAGAATGAAGGAAGGTAAGGGAGGGAATGGTATGTGGGGAAGGGTACTGGGTACTTTATTATAGCATAATGAAGATACTACAGTCACCTTAATCAAAGAAAGAATTGGGTACTGACTTATATTCGTTGGCATCACAGAGTCACTGCGCCTTCTTTAGGTCCGTTGTACTTGGATTAGCTTAATCGTCAGAGTCACGTGAGAAGGAGGGTGTGTCTGAAGGTGGGGGGTTTTCTCGGTATGAGGTCCATGGTAGCCATTTTGTATAGAATGATTTGTTACCGGCTTTCCTATCGTCTGATACCAGTTCCTCCATTCTGTGATAGCTGTCTACTTCCTCTACCCACTTCAAAATCGAAGGAGCAGTGGGGGTCTTCCAGAGTCTCGCTATAATAGCTTTTGCAGCTACTAACATGAAGCCCGTCAGAGAGTACTTGCAAAGATATAGGGGAACGGGTATCATTAATAGCAAAGCCTGTTCTGGTGTGTTTTTGATTGGAGTGTCAGTTATTTTGTTGATGATGTCCAATATTTTGTCCCAAAAAGGCCTTATTTTGGGGCAACTCCACCAAGTGTGCAGCATGTTTCCTTTTTCTCCGCCACATCTCCAACAATTGTCTTTACGATCAGGATAGAAAGAATTTAGCTTAGTTGGTACTAGGTACCATCTTGTTAGGACTTTATAATTCCTCTCTTGAATATTGCAAGATAAGGAGGTTTTGTGTGTCATATAGAGCGCTTTATTAACCTCATCTTCTGAGAACTTGACGTTTAAGTCCCTTTCCCATTTCTCAAAGTACTCAGGACGTGCGTCATCTATGTTGGCTAGGAAAATCGTGTGGATTTTGGATATAATTTTAGTGAGTGTGGTTTGATGAGGAACAGAGCTGCTCAAATGGTAGGAGTTTTCTGGATAGTTGTAGATTTGAGTTTTGTCTGTTTATGAAGTCAGACAGTTGATGGTATTGTTTGTTATCGTTTATGTATGAAGCTATATCTCTATTGGAATCGTTATGGCATTTTATCAAATGGTAAGATGTCTCCATCTTTCATGATGTTACTAAACGTGACCCCTTTGTCTGTGGGTATGCCCATGAAAGAGTCAGAGTGAAGGGCTGGGGTGAATCTATAATTTTTCCCTAGGGGTATTAAAGGTCCATCCGATTTAAAAAGGCCTGCAAGGTCCTGGGAGCGAGATTTGGCGAGTAAGTAAGATAGAAGAGCTAACCGGGGAATGTATGAGTGAAGTAACGTCTTTTTAGGATTTCCTTTGGGGTCCATAGAATGGCTGTCGGGTCAAAGTTTGTGGCTGCAGCTTCCAGGTTAATCCACACTTTCTTGTGTCTTAAGTGGAAGGCTTCTACTACTCTCCCTAAGATGGAGGCGTGATAGTAGTGTATTATGTTTGGTAGTGCTAATCCACCATCTGTCTTAGATTTAGTGAGAATACTGTTTTTTAGGCGGGCCGGTTTATTGGACCAGATGAATTTGCCTATGAGTGAGTTTATCCTGGTCAGATAGTTTTGTTGTAGTGTTGCCGGGACAGTTTGGAAGAGATATAAAATCCTCGGTAGGATATTCATTTTTATTATATTGATTCTGCCTGACCATGAGAAACTCTTCTGATCCCAATTATTTAAGTCTTCTTTAATAGATTTTATAAGGGGGCTGAAATTTTTTTCTATGATATCTTTATTAGAGATAGTTATGAGTGTGCCTAGATAGTTTAGGGCATTGTTACACCAATTAAACTGGAAGTTATTTTTAAGATCTGCCATTTCTTTCTCAGAGAAATTGAGTCCCCAAGCCTCACATTTTGTTATGTTTAATTTATAATTACTGAAGTAAGCAAATTCTTTTATTGTGGCCATTAGTGATGGAAGTGATATATGTGGCTTTGTTAAGAAGAGCAGGAGGTCGTCTGCATAAGCAGAACATAAGTGCTCTTTGGTCCCTACTGTAACACCGGTTATGTCGGGTTATTTCTGATATCCGTCAGAAGGTGCTCCATACAAAGTACATATATCAGCGGGGATAGTGGGCATCCCTGTCTGGTTCCATTCCTAATGTCCAGTTTGCTAGAAGTAATGCCATTAATTTTGATCCTGGCACTGGGGAGTGTATAGAGGGACATAATTTTGGAGAGAATATTTGGTCCTAGGCCGATCTGAGATAGCGTCGCCTCTATAAATCTCCAGTCCACCCGATCAAAAGCCTTCTCGGCATCGAGAGAAAGGAGAAGAGATTTCTTTTTGGAGTTATGTATATAGCTCGCGATGGGTGAAGGCTCGAAGTGTATTATCTTTCGCTTCCCTGGATGGGACGAAGCCTACTTGATCTAGGTGGACCAGAGATTCGAGAAGAGGCGCCAGTCTTTTAGCTATGGTTTTGGCAAATATTTTAGTATCGATGTTGAGTAATGAGATCGGCCTGTAGTTAGAACAATGTTGTGATCTTTACCTTCCTTTCGGTATACTGATATAAAGGCCTCCAAAAAAGCGGCGGGGGGTGGATTTTGTTCTGATATAAGTTAAAGGACTTCAATAATAGGGGGGTGATGATGTCTGAGTAGTGTTTATAGAATTTAGTGGTGTACCCGTCTGGGCCTGGGCTTTTTTCCATTTGGTAAGTCCTTTATGGTGTTTTTAAGTTCATCAATGGTGAAATTTTCTTCTAAATTCTTTTTAACTATCTTCATTTATCAGTGGGTAGTTTGGTTTTTTCTATATATTGTTTTAGGTTAAGTGGGGCACTGTAGGGATGAGTCAGGATTATTAGGGACTGGTAATTGATATAGGCCCGTGTAATAGCTTTTGAAGGTGTCTGCTATTATCTCTGAATTTATAGGACAGCGATCCGTTTGTGGTTCTGATGGAGGGGATTGTAAGGGAGGTTTTTTTTTGTTTTTCAAGCATTGGCGAGTAATTTACTTGGCTTATTGCCCCAGGTATAGAAGGTTTTACCACATATTTGTACCGTTCTCTGGTACTGTTTGAAGAGGAGATCTTGAGTTTGGATTCTGGTGGCAGAGAGCTCAAGTAATGTACTGTCCAATAAGGTTCTTTTATGAGAGGTTTCTAGGGTGTGTATTTTTTCAGTGAGCAAGTCTATTTGTTTGGTTCTCTCTCTTTTGACTCTGGCTCCTGGGAAATCAGGGTCCCTCTCATAGTGGCTTTAAATGCTTCCCATATAATTGTAGGAGCGGTGGGATCTTTTTCATGTACTTCAAGGAAAAGGTCTGCTGTTTCTTTTATAGCAGCGACACATATCGGATCGATCTAATAGTGATTCGTTTAGTTTCCAATTGAATGACCGGGGAGCAGTTGGTGTGAGGCTGAATGTTGAAAAGACAGGGGCATGATCAGTTAGAATAATGTTACCAATACTGGAGTGTCTGAGGGAGCTCAGCATGCCATGCGAAGAGAGGATCAGATCAATTCTGCTATAGCTGTTTGTCGCTGCAGAGTAGTGTGTGAAATCTTTCATGTTCAGGGTTGAAGACCCTCCATGTGTCATAGATCCTGAGCTCCCTCAGAGTCCTCTGCAGTGCTCTGATTTTTTGAACGGGAGGCTTGTTTTCCCTGACGATGTATCGATTAGAGGATTCAGAGGGGTATTTAAGTCCCCGCCTAAAATGATGTGGCCTTTTGCAAAATCGTGGAGTTCTTTCAGTGTTTTCACAAGATATGGTACTTGATCTGTGTTGGGAGCATAAATATTAGCTAACGTTAAGGTGATCCCATCTATAATGCATGTTAGGAAAATATACCTGCTGTCTAGGTCAATTTTTTTGTCAATAATTTTAATGGGGAGGGATTTGTGAATGGCAATAGAGACTCCTTTTATTTTTTTGTCATGGCAGGTGCTATGAGTCCATGTGGTGTAGTACCTATTTTTTGAGAGATCAGGGGTTTTGTCAGTCTTGAAGTGGGTTTCTTGTAGGAATAGGATTTTTGCGTTCTGTTTATGCAATGTGTAGAGTATGTTTGACCTTTTCTCTGGCACGTTGAAGCCGTTGACGTTCAGCGTGCAGAGAGATAAGTCATTCATTGTGTGTGGGTGTGATTGGTACTTACTCAAGTAAGGATAGTTGTCAGGAGCGAGGACTCTGTGATGTCAATGCTCTTCAGGCGACAGGTGTATCCCGGGGTATGGGGGATGAGCGGGAAAGAGAAATGTAGGGAAAAAGGGGAGGGAGAGAGGTTAATTATTGATCAACAATAACAATAAGTAAATTCAAATAACAAGCTAAAAGAAAAAGAAATAGCGTACAAACTACGCACTTAACTAGGTGTGAACAGGTCACTAAGTACTTGTCGAACAAGGGTTCCTGTTGGTTCTGTGAGCGGAAGTGTTAACGGGTTGTTGAATTTCCAGTGGGTATAGGCCTATGATTATCTCTGCTATAATTCATGTTTGGGGGGGACTACCTATAGTTAGTGATCTAATTCTTACTAGACCGGGAGAGGGTATGGAGAACTATGTGTCAGATATGTAAGCGGAAGGGTGAAAAGTTTTCCAAGAAAGATATCTAAATCTAGGATGTTTGAGGCCTAGTTGTATGTAGTGAGGGGCTAAGACTTCCTAGATTCCTACTGAGTGAGAGACTCCTGAGGGAGATGACTATCAGCCAGTATATTTGAGATGTTATTATGTATGGTGGTGGCTAAAGTATGTTAAACTGAATTGGTAATGAGGACGTTGAGGTGTCAGTATGAAGGTTTGTGAGGTAGACTCTATTGTGGATAGGGCCTAGCAGGTACTTATCTAACATTTTCCTCCACTGTGTTAAACAGAACTTAATGCTAGCATTCTAAACACAATGTTAGCTAATTAAACCCTCCTTAGAATATTACTCAATGGGAGTTAAACAAAGTATCTCCCTAGACAAGCCCCTATACACTACTATGAGATATCAGCTACTCAGTTGGGAGAGAAAAGAGCAAAGGGAATGAAAAAACCATTAATCACTTCCTCTTCTGCCTCTGTGGTAGTGGCGGTTCATCTTGTGTAGTGTTGGCCGAGCTGGGATCGTGTTCACCTTTCTTCTGTGAGATGTACGTTGGAGGCGGCAATACCATGGTATGATGGAGCTCCACCCATTCATGTAGGTTTAGACTAGGAAGGTTGAGGGCCCTCAAAAATCCTGGAATGTCCTTTGGTTCTCTAAGTGTGATTGCTCCGTTTGCAGCTCTTACTGTCAGGGAAAATGGGAAGCCCCATTTGTATTGCAGATTTTTTTCCTGCAGAGCTTGGGTTAATGGTTTCAGAGTCATTCTCTGGCGCAATGTCAGCAGGGAGAGATCATGAAAATATTTGGAGTTTGTTACCATTGAAAGCTATGTCCTTCAGTGTTTTTGCCTTCTTCATGATCTCTTCCTTAAGTGAATAGAAATGGACCCTGCAAATAATATCGCGTGGCTTCCTTGGGTCGCTTCCTCTCGGCTTGAAGGGCCCTATGTGCCCTGTCCAATTCGATGTGGGAGTCCTCCGACCTGTTCAGGATTTTATTAAAGATAGGATATCAGGACTCTATTTAAGTCAACAGATTGTATCTCCTCTGTAAGGACCCCTTATCCTGATATTATTCCGCCTATTGCGGTTTCTCAATATCGTCCATTCGTAGTATCAGCATCTTCTGAGAGGTCTGTAAGGCTTGAGTTGTGACCATAAGATCCTTGTATTTGGCGTTCTTGTTTTGTTGCTTACTGTCTGAAGTGGCTGCTTTCTTTTCTAGGACAGTAATCTTCTCGTGCACTTGTGTAAGATCTTTGCGCCAGAGCGTTTTCATGTCTTGTGCAAGTGTCCTGCAGATCTTGTTTCGTGGGATCAATGCCTAATAAGGCTTGGAGTTCTGGATGTCCCTGCAGGGTTTTAATGGCACTTTCTTTAGAGAGAGAGTCTCCTGTATTGACAGGACAGGCTGATTATGTATGATTGACTGGGTGGAGGATGCATATGACTCGTCAGAGGAGCTGTAGTAGCCAGGGATGCTATAGATTTATTTAAGTCTCTTTTTCTTGGAGGTTTTATTAGAGGGTCTTTTTCGTAGGCGGTTCTTCTTCTAGTCTGAGTCTATAGGCGTTGATGAGTCCTCATCCTGATCGAATTCCCTTGTCAGTCTTTTTTGTTGTGTAGGCATCAGCTGAAAATTATCAGGTGTTTTAGGTAACATTGATGTTCTTGCGATTAAGCGGGAGACGTCAGCGTTTTACTTAGTGTGATGTAAAGTCGTATTCTGGGCCCTTTGTCTCCCGTCTCTGACCATGTCGGCGTATGTGGCTTCATGGTATGTTTGTAGCTTATTTTGGCAGTGTTTTCAAGTGTTCTCACAGAGGTCGAAGCAGTAGAGCTCTTTGTTTTGTCAGGAGAACTGCTTCAGTACGATCAGATTGAAAAAGAGAGTCTGAATGAAAGTGTGATAGACTGTGGCTTGGGGTGTTTTTTAGGTCATCTCCCCCATGAGTCTGTGTATGGGGCTGTGTATCCACACTTTGGCTGATTTAGATGCCACATTCAAGATGGCGCCGCCTGATTTGTTGTCGGTCTGCATCTGACCTTATTGTAATTTAGGGTGACTGTCCCTTTAATTGATGCTTGTTGAGTGATGCTCTGTGCATAATCAGAGCTATCACTCATCCCCCTGGTTTGGCAGTTTTTTGCTAGTGGCTGGCTGCCGCCGGCTTCCCGGCTCTCTTCTGCCACAACCAATATGGCCGCCCTGCTAACTTCAATGTTAGCTGAATTGGGGTCCCCTCTGGTCTGTCCCGGGATCTGATGGTCCACTGGGGGAGAGCGGGGCCGAGGGACCCGACACTTACGGTTCCGCCGGTCTTCCGATCTTCTGTGCGCCGTTGCGGACCACTTCCGGGTGTCGGGTGCCGCTCTGCCTCCTCCAATAGCCGCGGGCTCAGGACGTGCGGCGCTGCTGGGCTGCTTCTTCTCATCCTTCTTCTTCTGCAGCGCGGGCCCTTGTCACCGATCTCGTGCTGTTCTGGAGGATCTTCTTTCTTCTCCTTCATTCTCCTGGTCAGCTGTTCTGTCTTCTGGCTTTAACCCCCGATTCTGCGGCCGGTCACCGGAGCTCTCTTTAAGTGCTGCCACTCTCGCACTTCGGTGCAGAGCCTGCCGTTGATTTTCTATGGAATTGCAGAGAAATGACTTCTAAGCCTCAAAATAATGACTTTTTTTCCTAAGGTGGTAGGAATGAAACTCAGTGTGGGCTGGATGGGTCCCCCTGGGCACCGCAGACCTAAGCTTGTTTAACTCCTACCTCTTAAAGGGATTGAGAAAAATGACCTTTTCTGCACTCCAATGTAAGTCAATGGGGCGATTTTTTGGCTATGTGCTAGAAATGAAATTCAGTGCGGATTGGATGACAGGCACCCTAGGCACCCAGGATCGGCTTTAGTTTCACGTGTATCTCTTAAGCCGGCAGAGAAAACCCACCTGATATGCGCTCCACACAATTGAATTAGAGACGCCGTTGATTTTCTATGGGAATTGCAGAAATGACTTCTAAGCCTCAAAATAATGACTTTTTTCCTAAGGTGGTAGGAATGAAACTCAGTGCGGGCTGGATGGGGTCCCCCTGGGCACCGCAGACCTAAGCTTGTTTAACTCCTACCTCTTAAAGGGACGAGAAAAAAATGACCTTTTCTGCACTCCAATGTAAGTCAATGGGGCGATTTTTGGCTATGTGCTAGAAATGAAATTCAGTGCGGATTGGATGACAGGCACCCTAGGCACCCAGGATCGGCTTTAGTTTCACGTGTATCTCTTAAGCCGGCAGAGAAAACCCACCTGATATGCGCTCCACACAATTGAATTAGAGACGCCGTGATTTTCTATGGGAATTGCAGAAATGACTTCTAAGCCTCAAAATAATGACTTTTTTTTCCTAAGGTGGTAGGAATGAAACTCAGTGCGGGCTGGATGGGGTCCCCCCTGGGCACCGCAGACCTAAGCTTGTTTAACTCCTACCTCTTAAAGGGACCGAGAAAAAATGACCTTTTCTGCACTCCAATGTAAGTCAATGGGGCGATTTTTTTGGCTATGTGCTAGAAATGAAATTCAGTGCGGATTGGATGACAGGCACCCTAGGCACCCAGGATCGGCTTTAGTTTCACGTGTATCTCTTAAGCCGGCAGAGAAAATCCCACCTGATATGCGCTCCACACAATTGAATAGAGACGCCATTGATTTTCTATGGGAATTGCAGAAATGACTTCTAAGCCTCAAAATAATGACTTTTTTTCCTAAGGTGGTAGGAATGAAACTCAGTGTGGGCTGGATGGGGTCCCCCCTGGGCACCGCAGACCTAAGCTTGTTTAACTCCTACCTCTTAAAGGGACCGAGAAAAAATGACCTTTTCTGCACTCCAATGTAAGTCAATGGGGCGATTTTTTGGCTATGTGCTAGAAATGAAATTCAGTGCGGATTGGATGACAGGCACCCTAGGCACCCAGGATCGGCTTTAGTTTCACGTGTATCTCTTAAGCCGGCAGAGAAAACCCACCTGATATGCGCTCCACACAATTGAATTAGAGACGCCGTTGATTTTCTATGGGAATTGCAGAAATGACTTCTAAGCCTCAAATAATGACTTTTTTTCCTAAGGTGGTAGGAATGAAACTCAGTGCGGGCTGGATGGGTCCCCCCTGGGCACCGCAGACCTAAGCTTGTTTAACTCCTACCTCTTAAAGGGACCGAGAAAAAATGACCTTTTCTGCACTCCAATGTAAGTCAATGGGGCGATTTTTTTGGCTATGTGCTAGAAATGAAATTCAGTGCGGATTGGATGACAGGCACCCTAGGCACCCAGGATCGGCTTTAGTTTCACGTGTATCTCTTAAGCCGGCAGAGAAAATCCCACCTGATATGCGCTCCACACAATTGAATAGAGACGCCGTTGATTTTCTATGGGAATTGCAGAAATGACTTCTAAGCCTCAAAATAATGACTTTTTTTCCTAAGGTGGTAGGAATGAAACTCAGTGCGGGCTGGATGGGGTCCCCCCTGGGCACCGCAGACCTAAGCTTGTTTAACTCCTACCTCTTAAAGGGACCGAGAAAAAATGACCTTTTCTGCACTCCAATGTAAGTCAAATTGGGGCGATTTTTGGCTATGTGCTAGAAATGAAATTCAGTGCGGATTGGATGACACGCACCCTAGGCACCCAGGATCGGCTTTAGTTTCACGTGTATCTCTTATGCCGGCAGAGAAAACCCACCTGATATGCGCTCCACACAATTGAATTAGAGACGCCGTTGATTTTCTAACAAATTTAGTTTTTTTGAGGAGGAAAGTTATTACTTTTTTTAACGTTTTAGGAAAAGAATATAATCTATTCAATCACAGATAGTAAAATCGATGTAAGAAATGAAAATGAATAATAAGGAGGGGGGGGGGAACGGAGGGGGGAATGAAGGGAGGTAAGAGGGAATGGTATGTGGGGAAGGGTAATGGGTACTTATTATAACAATGAAGATACTGCAATCACCTTAGTCAAGAACAAATGGTACTGAGTCTTTGAGGATATGTTCTCACCTGATACTTGAATTCGTTGGCACCACAGAGTCACTGCGCATTCTTTAAGTCCGTTGTACTTGAGTTTGCTTAATCGTCAGAGTCACATGAGAGGAGGGGTGTCTGAAGGTGGGGGGTTTTCTCGATATGAGGTCCATGGTAGCCATTTTGTATAGAATGATTTGTTACCAGCATTCCTATCGTCTGATACCAGTTCCTCCATCTGTGATAGCTATTTACCTCCTCTACCCACTTCAAAATCGAAGGAGCAGTGGGGGTCTTCCAGAGTCTAGCTATAATAGCTTTGCAGCTACTAACATGAAGCCTGTCAGAGAGTACTTGCATAGATATAGAGGGAACGTATCATATAGGAAAGCGGGTATCATTAATAGCAAAGCTGTTCTGGTGAGTTTTTGATTGGAGTGTCTGTTATTTTGTTGATGATGTCAATATTTTGTCCCAAAAAGGCCTTATTTTGGGGCAACTCCACCAGATGTGCAGCATGTTTCCCTTTTCCCCGCCACATCTCCAACAATTGTCTTTATGATCAGGATAGAAAGTTTTTAGCTTAGTTGGTACTAAGTACCATCTTGATAGTACTTTATAATTCCTCTCTTGAATATTGCAAGATAAGAAGTTTTGTGTGTCATATAGAGCGCTTATTAACCTCATCTTCTGAGAATTTGACGTTTAAGTCCCTTTCCCATTCTCAAAGTACTCAGGACGTGCGTCATCTATGTTGGCTAGGAAAATCGTGTAGATTTTTGATATAATTTTGTGAGTGTGGTTTGATGAGGAACAGAGCTGCTCAAATGGTAAGAGTTTTCTGGATAGTTGAAGATTTGAGTTTTGTCTGTTTATGAAGTCAGACAGTTGATGGTATTGTTTGTTATCGTTTATGTATGAAGCTATATCTCTATTGGAATCGTATGGCATTTTATCAAATGGTAAGATGTCTCCCATCTTTCATGATGTTACAAACGTGACCCCTTTGTCTGTGGGTATGCCCATGAAAGAGTCAGAGTGAAGGGCTGGGGTGAATCTATAATTTTTCCTAGGGGTATTAAAGGTCCGTTCCGATTTAAAAGGCCTGCAAGGTCCTGGGAGCGAGATTGGCGAGTAATAAGATAGAAGAGCTAACCGGGGAATGTATGAGTGAAGTAACGTCTTTTAGGATTTCCTTGGGGTCCACAGAATGGCTGTCGGTGGGTCAGTTTGTGGCTGCGGCTTCCAGGTTAATCCACATTTTCTTGTGTCTTAAGTGGAAAGCTTCTACTACTCTCCCTAAGATGGAGGCGTGGTAGTAGTGTATATATGTTTGGTAGTGCTAATCCACCATCTGTTTTAGATTTAGTGAGAATACTGTTTTTTAGGCGGGCCGGTTTATTGGACCAGATGAATTTGCCTATGAGTGAGTTTATCCTGGTCAGATAGTTTTGTTGTAGTGTTGCCGGGACAGTTTGGAAGAGATATAAAATCCTCGGTAGGATATTCATTTTTATTATATTGATTCTGCCTGACCATGAGAAACTCTTCTGATCCCAATTATTTAAGTCTTCTTTAATAGATTTTATAAGGGGCTGAAATTTTTTCTATAATATCTTTATTAGAGATAGTTATGAGTGTGCCTAGATAGTTTAGGGCATTGTTACTCCAATTAAACTGGAAGTTGTTTTTAAGATCTGTCATTTCTTTCTCAGAGAAATTGAGTCCCCAAGCCTCGCATTTTGTTATGTTTAATTTATAATACTGAAGTAAGCAAATTCTTTATTGTGGCCATTAGTGATGGGAGTGATATATGTGGCTTTGTTAAGAAGAGCAGTAGGTCGTCTGCATAAGCAGAACATAAGTGCTCTTTGGTTCCTACTGTAACACCGGTTATGTCAGGATTATTTCTGATATCCGTTAGAAGGTGCTCCATACAAAGTACATATATCAGCGGGGATAATGGGCATCCCTGTCTGGTTCCATTCCTAATGTCCAGTTTGCTAGAAGTAATGCCATTAATTTTGATCCTGGCACTGGGGAGTGTTATAAAGGGACATAATTTTGGAGAGAATATTTGGTCCTAGGCCGATCTGAGATAGCGTCGCTTCTATGAATCTCCAGTCCACCCGATCAAAAGCCTTCTCGGCATCGAGAGAAAGGAGGAGAGATTTCTTTTTGGAGTTATGTATATAGCTCGCGATGGTGAAGGCTCGGAGTGTATTATCTTTCGCTTCCCTGGATGGGACGAAGCCTACTTGATCTAGGTGGACCAGAGATTCGAGGAGAGGCGCCAGTCTTTTAGCTATGGTTTTGGCAAATATTTTAGTATCAATGTTGAGTAATGAGATCGGCCTGTAGTTAGAACAAATGTTGTGATCTTTACCTTCCTTCGGTATTACTGATATAAAGGCCTCCAAGAAAGCGGCGGGGGGTGGATTTAGTTCTGATATAAAGTTAAAGGACTTCAATAATAGGGGGGTGATGATATCTGAGTAGTGTTTATAGAATTTAGTGGTGTACCCGTCTGGGCCTGGGCTTTTTCCATTTGGTAAGTCCTTTATGGGTTTTTAAGTTCATCAATGGTGAAGTTTTCTTCTAAATTCTTTTTAATATCTTCATTTATCATGGGTAGTTTGGTTTTTTCTATATATTGTCTTAGGTTAAGTGGGGCACGTAGGGATGAGTCAGGATTATTAGGGACTGGTAATTGATATAGGCCCGTGTAGTAGCTTTTAAAGGTGTCTGCTATTATCTCTGATTTATAGGACAGCGATCCGTTTGTGGTTCTGATAGAGGGGATTGTAAGGGAGGTTTTTTTGTTTTTCAAAGCATTGGCGAGTAATTTACTTGGCTTATTGCCCCAGGTATAGAAGGTTTTACCACATATTTGTACCGTTCTCTGGTACTGTTTGAAGAGGAGATCTTTGAGTTTAGTTCTGGTGGCAGAGAGCTCAAGTAATGTACTGTCCAATAAGGTTCTTTTATGAGAGGTTTCTAGGGTGTGTATTTTTTCAGTGAGCAAGTCTATTTGTTTGGTTCTCTCTCTTTTGACTCTGGCTCCTTGGGAAATCAGGGTCCCTCTCAAAGTGGCTTTAAATGCTTCCCATATAATTGTAGGAGCGGTGGGATCTTTTTCATGTACTTCAAGGAAGAGGTCTGCTGTTTCTTTTATTGCAGCGACACATATCGGATCATCTAATAGTGATTCGTTTAGTTTCCAATTGAATGACCGGGGAGCAGTTGGTGTGAGGCTGAATGTTGAAAAGACAGGGGCATGATCAGTTAGAATAATGTTACCAATACTGGAGTGTCTGAGGGAGCTCAGCATGCCATGCGAAGAGAGGATCAGATCAATTCTGCTGTAGCTGTTTGTCGCTGCAGAGTAGTGTGTGAAATCTTTCATGTTAGGGTTGAAGACCCTCCATGTGTCATAGATCCTGAGCTCCCTCAGAGTCTTCTGCAGTGCTCTGATTTTTTTGAACGGGAGGCTTGTTTTCCCTGACGATGTATCGATTAGAGGGTTCAAAGGGGTTTAAGTCCCCGCCTAAAATGATGTGGCCTTTTGCAAAATCGTGGAGCTCTCTCAGTATTTCACAAGATATGGTACTTGATCTGTGTGGGGGCATAAATATTAGCTAGCGTTAAGGTGATCCCATCTATAATGCATGTTAGGAAGATATACCTACTGTCTGGGTATTTTTTTGTCAATAATTTTAATGGGGAGAGATTTGTGGATGGCATAGAGACTCCTTTTATTTTTTTGTCATGGCAGGTGCTATGAGTCCAGTGGGTAATACCTATTTTTTGAGGAGGTCAGGGGTTTGTCAGTCTTGAAATGGGTTTCTTGTAGGAATAGGATTTTTGCGTTCTGTTTATGCAAAGTGTAGAGTATGTTTGACCTTTCTCTGGCACGTTGAAGCCGTTAACGTTCAGCGTGCAGAGAATTAGGTCATTCATTGTGTGTGGGTGTAATGGTACTACTCAAGTAATGATAGTTGTCAGGAGCGAGGACTCTGTGATGTCAATACTCTTCAGGCGACAGGTGTATCCCGGGGTATGGGGGATGAGCAGGAGAGAGAAATGTAGGAAAGAAGGAAGGGAGAGAGGTTAATTATTGATCAACAATAACAGTAAGTAAATTCAAATAACAAGCTAAAGGAAAAAGAAATAGCGTACAAACTACGCACTTAACTAGGTGTGAACAGGTCACTAATTCTTGTTAAACAAGGGTTCCTGTTGTTCTGTGAGCGAAGTGTTAACGGGTTGTTGAATTTCCAGTGGGTATAGCCTATGAGTATCTCTGCTATATTCATGTTTGGGGGGACTACCTATAGTTAGTAGTCTAATTCTTACTAGACCAGGAGAGGGAATGGAGAACTATGTGTCAGGTATGTAAGCGGAAGGATGAAAAGTTTTCCAAGAAAGATAACTAAATCTAGGATGTTTGAGGCCTAGTTGTATGTAGTGAGGGGCAAGACTTCCTAGGTTCCTACTAAGTGAGAGACTCCTGAGGGAGATGACTATAGCCAGTATATTTGAGATGTTATTATGTATGGTGGTGGCTAAAGTATGTTAAACTGAATTGGTAATGAGGACGTTGAGGTGTCAGTGTGAAGGTTTGTGAGGTAAACTCTATTGTGGTAGGGCCTAGCAGGACTACTCTAACATTTTCCTCCACTGTGTTAAACATAACATAATGCTAGCATTCTAAACACAATGTTAGCTGATTAAAGCCTCCTTTAAATATTACTCAATGGGAGTTAACAAATTATCTCTCTAGACAAGCCTATACACGACTATGAAATATTAGCTGCTCAGTTGGAGAGAGAAAAAAGCAAAAGGAACAAAAAATCGATTAATCACTTCCTCTTTTGCCTCTGTGGAAGTGGCGGTGCATCTTGTGTGGTGTTGGCCGAGCTGGCTTCGTGGTCACCTCTCTTCTGTGAGATGTACGTTGGAGGCGGCAATACCATGGTATGATGGAGCTCCACCCATTCGTGTAGGTTTAGACTAGGAAGGTTGAGGGCCCTCAAAAATCCTGGAATGTCCTTCGGTTCTCTGAGTGTAACTGCTCCGTTTGCAGCTCTGACTGTCAGGGAAAATGGGAAGCCCCATTTGTATTGCAGATTTTTTCCTGCAGAGCTTGGGTTAATGGTTTCAGGGTCATTCTCTGACGCAATGTCAGCAGGGAGAGATCTGAAAATATTTGGAGTTTGTTACCATTAAAAGCTATGTCTTTTAGTGTTTTTGCCTTCTTCATGATCTCTTCCTTCAGTGAATAGAAATGAACCCTGCAAATAATATCGCGTGGTCTCCTTGGGTCGGTTCCTCTCGGCTTGAGGGCCCTGTGTGCCCTGTCCAATTCAATGTATGAGTCCTCCGGCCTGTTCAGGATTTTATTAAAGATAGATATCAGGACTCTATTTAAGTCAACAGATTGTATCTCCTCTGTAAGACCCCTTATCCTGATATTATTCCGCCTATTGCGGTTTTCAATATCGTCCATTCGTAATATCAGCATCTTTTGAGAGGTCTGTAAAGCTTGAGTTGTGACCATAAGATCTTGATTTGGCGTTCTTGTTTTTGTTGCTTACTGTCTGAAGTGGCTGCTTTCTTTTCTAGGACAGTAACCTTCTCTTGCACTTGTGTAAGATCTTTGCGCCAAAGCGTTTTCATGTCTTGCGCAAGTGCCTGCAGGTCTTGTTTCGTGGGGATCAATGCCAATAAGGCTTGGAGTTCTGGATGACCCTGCAGGGTTTTAATGGCATTTTCTTTAGAGAGGGAGTCTCCTGTATTTACAGGCAGCTGATTATGTATGATTGACTGGGTGGAGGATGCATATGACTCGTCAGAGGAGCTGTAGTAGCCAGGGTGCATAGATTTGTTTAAGTCTCTTTTTTTTGGAGTTTTATTAAGAGTCTTTTTCGGGGCGGCTCATCTTCCAGGTCTGAATCTATAGGCGTTGATGAGTCCTCATCCTGATCGAATCCCTTGTCAGTCTTTTTTGTTGTGTAGGCATCAGCTGAAAATTATCAGGTTGTTTTAGGTAACATGATGTTCTTGTTGATTAAGGGGAGACGTCAGCGTTTTTACTTAGTGTGATGTTAAAGTCGTATTCTGGGCCCTTTTGTCTCCCGTCTCTGACCATGTCGGCGTATGTGGCTTCATGGTATGTTTGTAGCTTATTTTTGGCAGTGTTTTCAAGTGTTCTCACAGAGGTCGAAGCAGTAGAGCTCCTTTGTTTTGTCAGGAGAACTGCTTCAGTACGATCAGATTGAAAAAGAGAGTCTGAATGAAAGTGTGATAGACTGGGCTTGGGGTGTTTATTAGGTCATCTCCCCCATGAGTCTGTGTATGGGGCTGTGTATCCACACTTATGGCTGATTTAGATGCCACATTCAAGATGGCCGCCGCCTGATTTGTTGTCTGGGTCTGCATCTGACCCTTATTGTAATTTAGGGTGACTGTCCCTTTAATTGATGCTTGTTGAGTGATGCTCTGTGCATAATCAGAGCTATCACTCATCCCCTCTGGTTTGGCAGTGTTTTGCTATGTGGCTGGCTGCCGCCGGCTTCCCGGCTCTCTTCTGCCACAACCAATATGGCCGCCCCTGCTAACTTCAATGTTAGCTGAATTGGGGTCCCCTCTGGGTCTGTCCGGGATCTGATGGTCCACGGGGAGAGCGGGGGCCGAGGGACCCGACACTTACGGTTCCGCCGGTCTTCCGATCTTCTGTGCGCCGTTGCGGACCACTTCCGGGTGTCGGGTGCCGCTCTGCCTCCTCCAATATGGCCGCGGGCTCAGGACGTGCGGCGCTGCTGGGCTGCTTCTTCTCCTCCTTCTTCTTCTGCAGCGCGGCGTCCTTGTCACCGATCTCGTGCTGTTCCTGGAGGATTCTTCTTTCTTCTCCTTCATTTCTCCTGGTCAGCTGTTCTGTCTTCTTGGCTTCTAACCCCCGATTCTTGCGGCCGGTCCCGGAGCTCTCTTTAAGTGCTGCCACTCATCAGCACTTCCGGTGCAGAGCCTGCCGTTGATTTTCTATGGGAATTGCAGAAATGACTTCTAAGCCTCAAAATAATGACTTTTTTTCCTAAGGTGGTAGGAATGAAACTCAGTGCGGGCTGGATGGGGTCCCCCCTGGGCACCGCAGACCTAAGCTTGTTTAACTCCTACCTCTTAAAGGGACCGAGAAAAAATGACCTTTTCTGCACTCCAATGTAAGTCAATGGGGCGATTTTTTGGCTATGTGCTAGAAATGAAATTCAGTGCGGATTGGATGACAGGCACCCTAGGCACCCAGGATCGGCTTTAGTTTCACGTGTATCTCTTAAGCCGGCAGAGAAAACCCACCTGATATGCGCTCCACACAATTGAATTAGAGACGCCGTTGATTTTCTATGGGAATTGCAGAAATGACTTCTAAGCCATCAAAATAATGACTTTTTTTCCTAAGGTGGTAGGAATGAAACTCAGTGCGGGCTGGATGGGGTCCCCCCTGGGCACCGCAGACCTAAGCTTGTTTAACTCCTACCTCTTAAAGGGACCGAGAAAAAATGACCTTTTCTGCACTCCAATGTAAGTCAATGGGGCGATTTTTTGGCTATGTGCTAGAATGAAATTGAGTGCGGATTGGATGACAGGCACCCTAGGCACCCAGGATCGGCTTTAGTTTCACGTGTATCTCTTAAGCCGGCAGAGAAAATCCCACCTGATATGCGCTCCACACAATTGAATAGAGACGCCATTGATTTTCTATGGGAATTGCAGAAATGACTTCTAAGCCTCAAAATAATGACTTTTTTTCCTAAGGTGGTAGGAATGAAACTCAGTGCGGGCTGGATGGGGTCCCCCCTGGGCACCGCAGACCTAAGCTTGTTAACTCCTACCTCTTAAAGGGACCGAGAAAAAATGACCTTTTCTGCACTCCAATGTAAGTCAATGGGGCGATTTTTTGGCTATGTGCTAGAAATGACATTGGAGTGCGGATTGGATGACAGGCACCCTAGGCACCCAGGATCGGCTTAGTTTCACGTGTATCTCTTAAGCCGGCAGAGAAAACCCACCTGATATGCGCTCCACACAATTGAATTAGAGACGCCGTTGATTTTCTATGGGAATTGCAGAAATGACTTCTAAGCCTCAAAATAATGACTTTTTTTCCTAAGGTGGTAGGAATGAAACTCAGTGCGGGCTGGATGGGGTCCCCCCTGGGCACCGCAGACCTAAGCTTGTTTAACTCCTACCTCTTAAAGGGACCGAGAAAAAATGACCTTTTCTGCACTCCAATGTAAGTCAATGGGGCGATTTTTGGCTATGTGCTAGAAATGAAATGCAGTGCGGATTGGATGACAGGCACCCTAGGCACCCAGGATCGGCTTTAGTTTCACGTGTATCTCTTAAGCCGGCAGAGAAAACCCACCTGATATGCGCTCCACACAATTGAATAGAGACGCCGTTGATTTTCTATGGGAATTGCAGAAATGACTTCTAAGCCTCAAAATAATGACTTTTTTTCCTAAGGTGGTAGGAATGAAACTCAGTGCGGGCTGGATGGGGTCCCCCCTGGGCACCGCAGACCTAAGCTTGTTTAACTCCTACCTCTTAAAGGGACCGAGAAAAAATGACCTTTTCTGCACTCCAATGTAAGTCAATGGGGGGATTTTTGGCTATGTGCTAGAAATGAAATGCAGTGCGGATTGGATGACAGGCACCCTAGGCACCCAGGATCAGCTTTAGTTTCACGTGTATCTCTTAAGCCGGCAGAGAAAACCCACCTAATATGCGCTCCACACAATTGAATAGAGACGCCATTGATTTTCTAACAAATTTAGTTTTTATTGGAGAGGAAAGTTTAACGTTTTAACGTTTTAACGTTTTAGGAAAAGAATATAAGCTATTCAATCACAGATAATAATATCAATATAAGAAATGAAAACGAATAAAAAGGAGGGGGGGGGGAGGGGAGAATGAAAGGAAGGTAAGGGAGGGAATGGTATGTGGGGAAGGGTACTGGATACTTTATTATGGCATAATGAAGATACTACAATCACCTTAATCAAAGAAAGAATTGGGTACTGAGTCTTTGAAGATATGATCTCACCTGATACTTATATTCGTTGGCATCACAGAGTCACTGCGCATTCTTTAGGTCTTATGTACTTGGATTTGCTTAATTGTCAGAGTCACATGAGAGGGAGGGTGTGTCTGAAGGTGGGGGGTTTTCTCGGTATGAGGTCCATGGTAGCCATTTTGTATAGAATGATTTGTTACCAGCATTCCTATCATCTGATACCAGTTCCTCCATTCTGTGATAGCTATCTACCTCCTCTACCCACTTCAAAATCGAAGGAGCAGTGGGGGTCTTCCAGAGTCTAGCTATAATAGCTTTTGCAGCTACTAACATGAAGCCCGTCAGAGAGTATTTGCATAGATATAGGGGAACAGGTATCATTAATAGCAAAGCCTGTTCTGGTGTGTTTTTGATTGGAGTGTCAGTTATTTTGTTGATGATGTCCAGTATTTTGTCCCAGAAAGGCCTTATTTTGGGGCAACTCCACCAGATGTGCAGCATGTTTCCCTTTTCCCCGCCACATCTCCAACAATTGTCTTTATGATCAGGATAGAAAGTTTTTAGCTTAGTTGGTACTAAGTACCATCTTGTTAGTACTTTATAATTCCTCTCTTGAATATTGCAAGATAAGGAGGTTTTGTGTGTCATATAGAGCGCTTTATTAACCTCATCTTCTGAGAACTTGACGTTTAAGTCCCTTTCCCATTTCTGAAAGTACTCAGGACGTGCGTCATCTAGGTTGGCTAAGAAAATCGTGTAGATTTTGGATATAATTTTGTGAGTGTGGTTTGATGAGGAACAGAGCTGCTCAAATGGTAGGAGTTTTCTGGATAGTTGTAGATTTGAGTTTTGTCTGTTTATGAAGTCAGATAGTTGATGGTATTGTTTGTTATCATTTATGTATGAAGCTATGTCTCTATTGGAATCGTATGGCATTTTATCAAATGGTAAGATGTCTCCATCTTTCATGATGTTACTAAACGTGACCCCTTTGTCTGTGGGTATGCCCATGAAAGAGTCAGAGTGAAGGGCTGGGGTGAATCTATAATTTTTCCCTAGGGGTATTAAAGGTCCATCCGATTTAAAAAGGCCTGCAAGGTCATGGGAGCGAGATTTGGCGAGTAATAGGATAGAAGAGCTAACCGGGGACTGTATGAGTGAAGTAACGTCTTTTAGGATTTCCTTTGGGGTCCACAGAATGGCTGTCGGGTCAAAGTTTGTGGCTGCGGCTTCCAGGTTAATCCACATTTTCTTGTTTCTTAAGTGGAAGGCTTCAACTACTCTCCCTAAGATGGAGGCGTGGTAGTAGTGTATTATGTTTGGTAGTGCTAATCCACCTTCTGTTTTAGATTTAGTGAGAATGCTGTTTTTTAGGCGGGCCGGTTTATTGGACCAGATGAATTTGCCTATGAGTGAGTTTATCCTGGTCAGGTAGTTTTGTTGTAGTATTGCCGGGACAGTTTGGAAGAGATATAAAATCCTCGGTAGGATATTCATTTTTATTATATTGATTCTGCCTGACCATGAGAAACTCTTCTGATCCCAATTATTTAAGTCTTCTTTAATAGATTTTATAAGGGGGCTGAAATTTTTTTCTATGATATCTTTATTAGAGATAGTTATGAGTGTGCCTAGATAGTTTAGGGCATTGTTACACCAATTAAACTGGAAGTTAGTTTTTAAGGATCTGTCATTTCTTTCTCAGAGAAATTGAGTCCCCAAGCCTCACATTTTGTTATGTTTAATTTATAATTACTGAAGTGAGCAAATTCTTTTATTGTGGCCATTAGTGATGGAAGTGATATATGTGGCTTTGTTAAGAAGAGCAGGAGGTCGTCTGCATAAGCAGAACATAAGTGCTCTTTGGTCCCTACTGTAACACCGGTTATGTCGGGGTTATTTCTGATGTCCGTCAGAAGGTGCTCCATACAAAGTACATATATCAGCGGGGATAGTGGACATCCCTGTCTGGTTCCATTCCTAATGTCCAGTTTGCTAGAAGTAATGCCATTAATTTTGATCCTGGCACTGGGGAGTGTATAGAGGGACATAATTTTGGAGAGAATATTTGGTCCTAGGCCGATCTGAGATAGCGTCGCTTCTATGAATCTCCAGTCCACCCGATCAAAAGCCTTTTCGGCATCGAGAGAAAGGAGAAGAGATTTCTTTTTGGAGTTATGTATATAGCTCGCGATGGTGAAGGCTCGAAGTGTATTATCTTTCGCTTCCCTGGATGGGACGAAGCCTACTTGATCTAGGTGGACCAGAGATTCGAGGAGAGGCGCCAGTCTTTTAGCTATGGTTTTGGCAAATATTTTAGTATCAATGTTGAGTAATGAGATCGGCCTATAGTTAGAACAAATGTTGTGATCTTTACCTTCCTTCGGTATTACTGATATAAAGGCCTCCAAGAAAGCGGCGGGGGGTGGATTTAGTTCTGATATAAAGTTAAAGGACTTCAATAATAGGGGGGTGATGATATCTGAGTAGTGTTTATAGAATTTAGTGGTATACCCGTCTGGGCCTGGGCTTTTTCCATTTGGTAAGTCCTTTATGGTGTTTTTAAGTTCATCAATGGTAAAGTTTTCTTCTAAATTCTTTTTAATATCTTCATTTATCATGGGTAATTTGGTTTTTTCTATATATTGTCTTAGGTTAAGTGGGGCACGTAGGGATGAGTCAGGATTATTAGGGACTGGTAATTGATATAGGCCCGTGTAGTAGCTTTTAAAAGTGTCTGCTATTATCTCTGATTTATAGGACAGCGATCCGTTTGTGGTTCTGATGGAGGGGATTGTAAGGGAGGTTTTTTTGTTTTTCAAAGCATTGGCGAGTAATTTACTTGGCTTATTGCCCCAGGTATAGAAGGTTTTACCACATATTTGTACCGTTCTCTGGTACTGTTTGAAGAGGAGATCTTTGAGTTTAGTTCTGGTGGCAGAGAGCTCAAGTAATGTACTGTCCAATAAGGTTCTTTTATGAGAGGTTTCTAGGGTGTGTATTTTTTCAGTGAGCAAGTCTATTTGTTTGGTTCTCTCTCTTTTGACTCTGGCTCCTTGGGAAATCAGGGTCCCTCTCAAAGTGGCTTTAAATGCTTCCCATATAATTGTAGGAGCGGTGGGATCTTTTTCATGTACTTCAAGGAAAAGGTCTGCTGTTTCTTTTATTGCAGCGACACATACCGGATCATCTAATAGTGATTCGTTTAGTTTCCAATTGAATGACCGAGGAGCAGTTGGTGTGAGGCTGAATGTTGAAAAGACAGGGGCATGATCAGTTAGAATAATGTTACCAATACTGGAGTGTCTGAGGGAGCTCAGGATGCCATGCGAAGAGAGGATCAGATCAATTCTGCTATAGCTGTTTGTCGCTGCAGAGTAGTGTGTGAAATCTTTCATGTCAGGGTTGAAGACCCTCCATGTGTCATAGATCCTGAGCTCCCTCAGATTCCTCTGCAGTGCTCTGATTTTTTTGAACGGGAGGCTTGTTTTCCCTGACGATGTGTCGATTAGAGGGTTCAGAGGGGTATTTAAGTCCCCGCCTACAATGATGTGGCCTTTTGCAAAATCGTGGAGCTCTCTCAGTGTTTTCACAAGATATGGTACTTGATCTGTGTTGGGGGCATAAATATTAGCTAGCGTTAAGGTGATCCCATCTATAATGCATGTTAGGAAGATATACCTGCTGTCCAGGTCAATTTTTTTGTCAATAATTTTAATGGGGAGAGATTTGTGAATGGCAATAGAGACTCCTTTTATTTTTTTGTCATGGCAGGTGCTATGAGTCCATGTGGAGTAATACCTATTTTTTGAGAGGTCAGGGGTTTTGTCAGTCTTGAAGTGGGTTTCTTGTAGGAATAGGATTTTTGCGTTCTGTTTATGCAAAGTGTAGAGTATGTTTGACCTTTTCTCTGGCACGTTGAAGCCGTTAACGTTCAGCGTGCAGAGAGTTAAGTCATTCATTGTGTGTGGGTGTAATTGGTACTTACTCAGGTAAGGATAGTTGACAGGAGCGAGGACTCTGTGATGTCAATACTCTTCAGGCGACAGGTGTATCCCGGGGTATGGGGGATGAGCAGGAGAGAGAAATGTAGGGAAAGACGGGGAGGAGAGAGGTTAATTATTGATCAACAATAACAATTAGTAAATTCAAATAACAAGCTAAAAGAAAAAGAAATAGCGTACAAACTACGCACTTAACTAGGTGTGAACAGGTCACTAATTCTTGTTAAACAAGGGTTCCTGTTGGTTCTGTGAGCGGAAGTGTTAACGGGTTGTTGAATTTCCAGTGGGTATAGGCCTATGATTATCTCTGCTATAATCATGTTTGGGGGGGGACTACCTATAGTTAGTAATCTAATTCTTACTAGACCCGGAGAGGGTATGGAGCACTATGTGTCAGCTATGTAAGCGGAAGGGTGAAAAAATTTTTTTTCCAAGAAAGATAACTAAATCTAGGATGTTTGAGGCCTAGTTGTATGTAGTGATGGGCCAGACTTCCTAGATTCCTACTAAGTGAGAAACTCCAGAGGGAGATGACTATAGCCAGTATATTTGAGATGTTATTATGTATGGTGGTGGCTGAAGTATGTTAAACTGAATTGGTAATGAGGGCGTTGAGGTGTCAGTGTGAAGGTTTGTGAGGTAGACTCTATTGTGATAGGGCCGAGCAGGACTTATCTAACATTTTCCTCCCCTGTGTTAAACATAACATAACGCTAGCATTCTAAACACAATGTTAGCTAATTAAAGCCTCCTTTAAATATTACTCAGTGGGAGTTAAACAAATTATCTCTCTAGACAAGCCTATACACAACTATGAAATATTAGCTGCTCAGTTGGGAGAGAAGAAAAAAAAAAAAAAAAAAAAAAAAAAAAAAAAAACATGCAAAGGAACAAAAAATCGATTAATCACTTCCTCTTTTGCCTCTGCGGTAGTGGCGGTGCGTCTTGTGTGGTGTTGGACGAGCTGGCTTCATGATCACCTCTCTTCTGTGAGATATACGTTGGAGGCGGCAATACCATGGTATGGTGGAGCTCCACCCATTCGTGTAAATTTAGATTAGGAAGGTTGAGGGCCCTCAAAAATCCTGGAATGTCCTTTGGTTCTCTGAGTGTAGCTGCTCCGTTTGCAGCTCTGACTGTCAGAGAAAATGGGAAGCCCCATTTGTATTGCAGATTTTTTTCCTGCAGAGCTTGGGTTAGTGGTTTCAGAGTCATTCTCTGACGCAATGTCAGCAGGGAGAGATCTGAAAATATTTGGAGTTTGTTACCATTGAAAGCTATGTCCTTCAGTGTTTTTGCCTTTTTCATGATCTCTTCCTTTAGTGAATAGAAATGGACCCTGCAAATAATATCGCGTGGCCTTCTTGGGTCGCTTCCTCTCGGTTTGAGGGCCCTATGTGCCCTATCCAATTCAATGTGGGAGTCCTCCGGCCTGTTCAGGATTTTATTGAAGATAGATATCAGGACTCTATTTAAGTCAACAGATTGTATCTCCTCTGTAAGGCCCCTGATCCTGATATTGTTCCGCCTATTGCGGTTCTCTATATCGTCCAATCGTAGTGTCAGCATCTTCTGAGAGGTCTGTAGGGCCTGAGTTGTGACCATGAGATCTTGTATTTGGCGTTCTTGTTTTTGTTGCTTACTGTCTGATGTGACTGCTTTTTTTTCTAAGACGGTAATCTTTTCCTGTACATGTGTAAGATCTTTGCGCCAAAGCGTTTTCATGTCTTGTGCTAGTGCCTGTAGATCTTGTTTCGTGGGGATCAACGCCAATAAGGCTTGGAGTTCTGGGTGTCCCTGCAGGGTTTTAATGGCACTTTCTTTAGAGAGGGAGTCTCCAATATTTGCAGGTGGCTGATTGTGTATGATTGAATGAGTGGAGGATGCATATGACTCGTCAGAGGAGCTATAGTAGCCTGGGTGCATAGATTTATTTAAATCTCTCTTTCTTGGAGTTTTATTAAGAGTCTTTTTCGTAGGCGGCTCTTCTTCCGGGTCTGACTCTATGGGTGTAGATGAATCCTCATCATGTTCAAATTCCCTTGTCAGTCTTTTTTGTTGTGTAGGCATCAGCTGAAAATTATCAGGTTGTTTTAGGTAACATTGATTTTCTTGTTGATTAAGCTGGGAGACGTCAGCGTTTTTACTTAGTGTGATGTTAAAGTCGTATTCTGGGCCCTTTTGTCTCCCGTCTCTGACCATATCGGCGTATGTGGTTTCATGGTATGTTTGCAGCTTATTTTTGGCAGTGTTTTCAAGTGTCCTCACAGAGGTCGAAGCAGTAGAGCTCCTTTGTTTTGTCAGGAGAACTGCTTCAGTACGATCAGTTGATTGAAAAAGAGAGTCTGAATGAGAGTGTGATAAGCTGTGGCTTGGGGTGTTTATTAGGTCATCTCTCCCATGAGTATGTGTATGGGGCTGTGTATTCATACTTATGGCTGATTTAGATGCCACATCCAAGATGGCCGCCGCCTGATTTATTGTCTGGGTCTGCATCTGACCCTTATTGTAATTTAGGGTAACTGTCCCTTTAATTGAGGCTTGTTGAGTGATGCTCTGTGCATAAACAGAGCTATCACTTATCCCCTCTGGTGTAGC
Organism: Dendropsophus ebraccatus; assembly: GCF_027789765.1. Classification (NCBI taxonomy): domain Eukaryota; kingdom Metazoa; phylum Chordata; class Amphibia; order Anura; family Hylidae; genus Dendropsophus; species Dendropsophus ebraccatus. Next base: position 78,301 of record NW_027210074.1, on the reverse strand, counting down.
AGTATGTTCGTTCTGTGGCTGGCTGCCGCCGGCTTCCCGGCTCTCTTCTGCCACAACCAATATGGCCGCCCTGCTAACTTCAATGTTAGCTGTATTGGGGTCCCCTCTGCGTCTATCTGTGATCTGATGGTCCACTGGGGGAGAGCGGGGGCCGAGGGACCCGACACTTACGGTTCCGCCGGTCTTCCGATCTTCTGTGCGCCGATGCGGGCCACTTCCGGGTGTCGGGTGCCGCTCTGCCTCCTCCAATATGGCCGCGGGCTCAGGACGTGCGGCGCTGCTGGGCTGCTTCTTCTCCTCCTTCTTCTTCTGCAGCGCGGCGTCCCTTGGCACCGATCTCGTGCTGTTCCTGGAGGATTCTTCCTTCTTCTCCTTCATTCTCTTGGTCTGCTGTTCAGTCTTCTTGTCTTCTAACCCCCGATTCTTGCGGCCGGTCCCGGAGCTCTCTTCAAGTGCTGCCACTCATCAGCACTTCCGGTGCAGAACGCCGTTGATTTTCTATGGGAATTGCAGAAATGACTTCTAAGCCTCAAAATAATGACTTTTTTTTCCTAAGGTGGTAGGAATGAAACTCAGTGCGGGCTGGATGGGGTCCCCAGTGGGCACCGCAGACCTAAGCTTGTTTAACTCCTACCTCTTAAAGGGACCGAGAAAAAATGACCTTTTCTGCACTCCAATGTAAGTCAATGGGGCGATTTTTTGGCTATGTGCTAGAAATGAAATTGAGTGCGGATTGGATGACAGGCACCCTAGGCACCCAGGATCGGCTTTAGTTTCACGTGTATCTCTTAAGCCGGCAGAGAAAACCCACCTGATATGCGCTCCACACAATTGAATTAGAGACGCCGTTGATTTTCTATGGGAATTGCAGAAATGACTTCTAAGCCTCAAAATAATGACTTTTTTTCCTAAGGTGGTAGGAATGAAACTCAGTGCGGGCTGGATGGGGTCCCCCCTGGGCACCGCAGACCTAAGCTTGTTTAACTCCTACCTCTTAAAGGGACCGAGAAAAAATGACCTTTTCTGCACTCCAATGTAAGTCAATGGGGCGATTTTTTGGCTATGTGCTAGAAATGAAATTGAGTGCGGATTGGATGACAGGCACCCTAGGCACCCAGGATCGGCTTTAGTTTCACGTGTATCTCTTAAGCCGGCAGAGAAAACCCACCTGATATGCGCTCCACACAATTGAATTAGAGACGCCGTTGATTTTCTATGGGAATTGCAGAAATGACTTCTAAGCCTCAAAATAATGACTTTTTTTCCTAAGGTGGTAGGAATGAAACTCAGTGCGGGCTAGATGGGGTCCCCCCTGGGCACCGCAGACCTAAGCTTGTTTAACTCCTACCTCTTAAAGGGACCGAGAAAAAATGACCTTTTCTGCACTCCAATGTAAGTCAATGGGGCAATTTTTTGGCTATGTGCTAGAAATGAAATTGAGTGCGGATTGGATGACAGGCACCCTAGGCACCCAGGATCGGCTTTAGTTTCACGTGTATCTCTTAAGCCGGCAGAGAAAACCCACCTGATATGCGCTCCACACAATTGAATTAGAGACGCCGTTGATTTTCTATGGGAATTGCAGAAATGACTTCTAAGCCTCAAAATAATGACTTTTTTCCTAAGGTGGTAGGAATGAAACTCAGTGCGGGCTGGATGGGTCCCCCCTGGGCACCGCAGACCTAAGCTTGTTAACTCCTACCTCTTAAAGGGACCGAGAAAAAATGACCTTTTCTGCACTCCAATGTAAGTCAATGGGGCGATTTTTTGGCTATGTGCTAGAAATGAAATTGAGTGCGGATTGGATGACAGGCACCCTAGGCACCCAGGATCGGCTTTAGTTTCACGTGTATCTCTTAAGCCGGCAGAGAAAACCCACCTGATATGCGCTCCACACAATTGAATTAGAGACGCCGTTGATTTTCTATGGGAATTGGGATTTTCCTAAGGTGGTAGGAATGAAACTCAGTGCGGGCTGGATGGGGTCCCCCCTGGGCACCGCAGACCTAAGCTTGTTTAACTCCTACCTCTTAAAGGGACCGTGAAAAAAATGACCTTTTCTGCACTCCAATGTAAGTCAATGGGGCGATTTTTTGGCTATGTGCTAGAAATGAAATTCAGTGCGGATTGGATGACAGGCACCCTAGGCACCCAGGATCGGCTTTAGTTTCACGGGTATCTCTTAAGCCGGCAGAGAAAACCCACCTGATATGCGCTCCACACAATTGAATTAGAGACGCCGTTGATTTTTCTATGGGAATTGCAGAAATGACTTCTAAGCCTCAAAATAATGACTTTTTTTCCTAAGGTGGTAGGAATGAAACTCAGTGCGGGCTGGATGGGGTCCCCCCTGGGCACCGCAGACCTAAGCTTGTTTAACTCCTACCTCTTAAAGGGACCGTGAAAAAATGACCTTTTCTGCACTCCAATGTAAGTCAATGGGGCGATTTTTTGGCTATGTGCTAGAAATGAAATTCAGTGCGGATTGGATGACAGGCACCCTAGGCACCCAGGATCGGCTTTAGTTTCACGTGTATCTCTTAAGCCGGCAGAGAAAACCCCACCTGATATGCGCTCCACACAATTGAATTAGAGACGCCGTTGATTTTCTATGGGAATTGCAGAAATGACTTCTAAGCCTCAAAATAATGACTTTTTTCCTAAGGTGGTAGGAATGAAACTCAGTGCGGGCTGGATGGGGTCCCCAGTGGGCACCGCAGACCTAAGCTTGTTTAACCTCCTACCTCTTAAGGGACCGAGAAAAAATGACCTTTTCTGCACTCCAATGTAAGTCAATGGGGCGATTTTTGGCTATGTGCTAGAAATGAAATTGAGTGCGGATTGGATGACAGGCACCCTAGGCACCCAGGATCGGCTTTAGTTTCACGTGTATCTCTTAAGCCGGCAGAGAAAAACCCACCTGATATGCGCTCCACACAATTGAATTAGAGACGCCGTTGATTTTCTATGGAGAATTGCAGAAATGACTTCTAAGCCTCAAAATAATGACTTTTTTTCCTAAGGTGGTAGGAATGAACTCAGTGCGGGCTAGATGGGGTCCCTCCTGGGCACCGCAGACCTAAGCTTGTTTAAACTCCTACCTCTTAAAGGGACCGAGAAAAAATGACCTTTTCTGCACTCCAATGTAAGTCAATGGGCGATTTTTTGGCTATGTGCTAGAAATGAATTGAGTGCGGATTGGATGACAGGCACCCTAGGCACCCAGGATCGGCTTTAGTTTCACGTGTATCTCTTAAGCCGGCAGAGGAAAACCCACCTGATATGCGCTCCACACAATTGAATTAGAGACGCCGTTGATTTTCTATGGAATTGCAGAAATTGACTTCTAAGCCTCAAAATAATGACTTTTTTTCCTAAGGTGGTAGGAATGAAACTCAGTGCGGGCTGGATGGGGGTCCCCCCTGGGCACCGCAGACCTAAGCTTGTTTAACTCCTACCTCTTAAAGGGACCGAGAAAAATGACCTTTTCTGCACTCCAATGTAAGTCAATGGGGCGATTTTTTGGCTATTGTGCTAGAAATGAAATTCAGTGCGGATTGGATGACAGGCACCCTAGGCACCCAGGATCGGCTTTAGTTTCACGTGTATCTCTTAAGCCGGCAGAGAAAACCCACCTGATATGCGCTCCACACAATTGAATTAGAGACGCCGTTGATTTTCTATGGGAATTGCAGAAATGACTTCTAAGCCTCAAAATAATGACTTTTTTTCCTAAGGTGGTAGGAATGAAACTCAGTGCCGGGCTAGATGGGGTCCCCCCTGGGCACCGCAGACCTAAGCTTGTTTAACTCCTACCTCTTAAAGGGACCGAGAAAAAATGACCTTTTCTGCACTCCAATGTAAGTCAATGGGGCAATTTTTTGCTATGTGCTAGAAATGAAATTCGAGTGCGGATTGGATGACAGGCACCCTAGGCACCCAGGATCGGCTTTTAGTTTTCACGTGTATCTCTTAAAGCCGGCAGAGAAAAACCCACCTGATATGCGCTCCACACAATTGAATTAGAGACGCCGTTGATTTCTATGGGAATTGCAGAAATGACTTCTAAGCCTCAAAATAATGACTTTTTTTCCTAAGGTGGTAGGAATGAAACTCAGTGCGGGCTGGATGGGGTCCCCCCTGGGCACCCGCAGACCTAAGCTTGTTTAACTCCTACCTCTTAAAGGGACCGAGAAAAAATGACCTTTTCTGCACTCCAATGTAAGTCAATGGGGCGATTTTTTGGCTATGTGCTAGAAATGAAATTCAGTGCGGATTGGATGACAGGCACCCTAGGCACCCAGGATCGGCTTTAGTTTCACGTGTATCTCTTAAGCCGGCAGAGAAAACCCACCTGATATGCGCTCCACACAATTGAATTAGAGACGCCGTTGATTTTCTATGGGAATTGCAGAAATGACTTCTAAGCCTCAAAATAATGACTTTTTTTCCTAAGGTGGTAGGAATGAAACTCAGTGCGGGCTGGATGGGGTCCCCCCTGGGCACCGCAGACCTAAGCTTGTTTAACTCCTACCTCTTAAAGGGACCGAGAAAAAATGACCTTTTCTGCACTCCAATGTAAGTCAATGGGGCGATTTTTTGGCTATGTGCTAGAAATGAAATTCAGTGCGGATTGGATGACAGGCACCCTAGGCACCCAGGATCGGCTTTAGTTTCACGTGTATCTCTTAAGCCGGCAGAGAAAACCCACCTGATATGCGCTCCACACAATTGAATTAGAGACGCCGTTGATTTTCTATGGGAATTGCAGAAATGACTTCTAAGCCTCAAAATAATGACTTTTTTTCCTAAGGTGGTAGGAATGAAACTCAGTGCGGGCTGGATGGGGTCCCCCCTGGGCACCGCAGACCTAAGCTTGTTTAACTCCTACCTCTTAAAGGGACCGAGAAAAAATGACCTTTTCTGCACTCCAATGTAAGTCAATGGGGCGATTTTTTGGCTATGTGCTAGAAATGAAATTCAGTGCGGATTGGATGACAGGCACCCTAGGCACCCAGGATCGGCTTTAGTTTCACGTGTATCTCTTAAGCCGGCAGAGAAAACCCACCTGATATGCGCTCCACACAATTGAATTAGAGACGCCGTTGATTTTCTATGGGAATTGCAGAAATGACTTCTAAGCCTCAAAATAATGACTTTTTTTCCTAAGGTGGTAGGAATGAAACTCAGTGCGGGCTGGATGGGGTCCCCCCTGGGCACCGCAGACCTAAGCTTGTTTAACTCCTACCTCTTAAAGGGACCGAGAAAAAATGACCTTTTCTGCACTCCAATGTAAGTCAATGGGGCGATTTTTTGGCTATGTGCTAGAAATGAAATTCAGTGCGGATTGGATGACAGGCACCCTAGGCACCCAGGATCGGCTTTAGTTTCACGTGTATCTCTTAAGCCGGCAGAGAAAACCCACCTGATATGCGCTCCACACAATTGAATAGAGACGCCGTTGATTTTCTATGGGAATTGCAGAAATGACTTCTAAGCCTCAAAATAATGACTTTTTTTCCTAAGGTGGTAGGAATGAAACTCAGTGCGGGCTGGATGGGGTCCCCCCTGGGCACCGCAGACCTAAGCTTGTTTAACTCCTACCTCTTAAAGGGACCGAGAAAAAATGACCTTTTCTGCACTCCAATGTAAGTCAATGGGGCGATTTTTTGGCTATGTGCTAGAAATGAAATTCAGTGCGGATTGGATGACAGGCACCCTAGGCACCCAGGATCGGCTTTAGTTTCACGTGTATCTCTTAAGCCGGCAGAGAAAACCCACCTGATATGCGCTCCACACAATTGAATTAGAGACGCCGTTGATTTTCTATGGGAATTGCAGAAATGACTTCTAAGCCTCAAAATAATGACTTTTTTTCCTAAGGTGGTAGGAATGAAACTCAGTGCGGGCTGGATGGGGTCCCCCCTGGGCACCGCAGACCTAAGCTTGTTTAACTCCTACCTCTTAAAGGGACCGAGAAAAAATGACCTTTTCTGCACTCCAATGTAAGTCAATGGGGCGATTTTTTGGCTATGTGCTAGAAATGAAATTCAGTGCGGATTGGATGACAGGCACCCTAGGCACCCAGGATCGGCTTTAGTTTCACGTGTATCTCTTAAGCCGGCAGAGAAAACCCACCTGATATGCGCTCCACACAATTGAATTAGAGACGCCGTTGATTTTCTATGGGAATTGCAGAAATGACTTCTAAGCCTCAAAATAATGACTTTTTTTCCTAAGGTGGTAGGAATGAAACTCAGTGCGGGCTGGATGGGGTCCCCCCTGGGCACCGCAGACCTAAGCTTGTTTAACTCCTACCTCTTAAAGGGACCGAGAAAAAATGACCTTTTCTGCACTCCAATGTAAGTCAATGGGGCGATTTTTTGGCTATGTGCTAGAAATGAAATTCAGTGCGGATTGGATGACAGGCACCCTAGGCACCCAGGATCGGCTTTAGTTTCACGTGTATCTCTTAAGCCGGCAGAGAAAACCCACCTGATATGCGCTCCACACAATTGAATTAGAGACGCCGTTGATTTTCTATGGGAATTGCAGAAATGACTTCTAAGCCTCAAAATAATGACTTTTTTTCCTAAGGTGGTAGGAATGAAACTCAGTGCGGGCTGGATGGGGTCCCCCCTGGGCACCGCAGACCTAAGCTTGTTTAACTCCTACCTCTTAAAGGGACCGAGAAAAAATGACCTTTTCTGCACTCCAATGTAAGTCAATGGGGCGATTTTTTGGCTATGTGCTAGAAATGAAATTCAGTGCGGATTGGATGACAGGCACCCTAGGCACCCAGGATCGGCTTTAGTTTCACGTGTATCTCTTAAGCCGGCAGAGAAAACCCACCTGATATGCGCTCCACACAATTGAATAGAGACGCCGTTGATTTTCTATGGGAATTGCAGAAATGACTTCTAAGCCTCAAAATAATGACTTTTTTTCCTAAGGTGGTAGGAATGAAACTCAGTGCGGGCTGGATGGGGTCCCCCCTGGGCACCGCAGACCTAAGCTTGTTTAACTCCTACCTCTTAAAGGGACCGAGAAAAAATGACCTTTTCTGCACTCCAATGTAAGTCAATGGGGCGATTTTTTGGCTATGTGCTAGAAATGAAATTCAGTGCGGATTGGATGACAGGCACCCTAGGCACCCAGGATCGGCTTTAGTTTCACGTGTATCTCTTAAGCCGGCAGAGAAAACCCACCTGATATGCGCTCCACACAATTGAATAGAGACGCCGTTGATTTTCTATGGGAATTGCAGAAATGACTTCTAAGCCTCAAAATAATGACTTTTTTTCCTAAGGTGGTAGGAATGAAACTCAGTGCGGGCTGGATGGGGTCCCCCCTGGGCACCGCAGACCTAAGCTTGTTTAACTCCTACCTCTTAAAGGGACCGAGAAAAAATGACCTTTTCTGCACTCCAATGTAAGTCAATGGGGCGATTTTTTGGCTATGTGCTAGAAATGAAATTCAGTGCGGATTGGATGACAGGCACCCTAGGCACCCAGGATCGGCTTTAGTTTCACGTGTATCTCTTAAGCCGGCAGAGAAAACCCACCTGATATGCGCTCCACACAATTGAATAGAGACGCCGTTGATTTTCTATGGGAATTGCAGAAATGACTTCTAAGCCTCAAAATAATGACTTTTTTTCCTAAGGTGGTAGGAATGAAACTCAGTGCGGGCTGGATGGGGTCCCCCCTGGGCACCGCAGACCTAAGCTTGTTTAACTCCTACCTCTTAAAGGGACCGAGAAAAAATGACCTTTTCTGCACTCCAATGTAAGTCAATGGGGCGATTTTTTGGCTATGTGCTAGAAATGAAATTCAGTGCGGATTGGATGACAGGCACCCTAGGCACCCAGGATCGGCTTTAGTTTCACGTGTATCTCTTAAGCCGGCAGAGAAAACCCACCTGATATGCGCTCCACACAATTGAATTAGGAG
>NW_027210074.1:0-69849 GCF_027789765.1 Dendropsophus ebraccatus | reverse complement strand
GGCTGGATGGGGTCCCCCCTGGGCACCGCAGACCTAAGCTTGTTTAACTCCTACCTCTTAAAGGGACCGAGAAAAAATGACCTTTTCTGCACTCCAATGTAAGTCAATGGGGCGATTTTTTGGCTATGTGCTAGAAATGAAATTCAGTGCGGATTGGATGACAGGCACCCTAGGCACCCAGGATCGGCTTTAGTTTCACGTGTATCTCTTAAGCCGGCAGAGAAAACCCACCTGATATGCGCTCCACACAATTGAATAGAGACGCCGTTGATTTTCTATGGGAATTGCAGAAATGACTTCTAAGCCTCAAAATAATGACTTTTTTTCCTAAGGTGGTAGGAATGAAACTCAGTGCGGGCTGGATGGGGTCCCCCCTGGGCACCGCAGACCTAAGCTTGTTTAACTCCTACCTCTTAAAGGGACCGAGAAAAAATGACCTTTTCTGCACTCCAATGTAAGTCAATGGGGCGATTTTTTGGCTATGTGCTAGAAATGAAATTCAGTGCGGATTGGATGACAGGCACCCTAGGCACCCAGGATCGGCTTTAGTTTCACGTGTATCTCTTAAGCCGGCAGAGAAAACCCACCTGATATGCGCTCCACACAATTGAATAGAGACGCCGTTGATTTTCTATGGGAATTGCAGAAATGACTTCTAAGCCTCAAAATAATGACTTTTTTTCCTAAGGTGGTAGGAATGAAACTCAGTGCGGGCTGGATGGGGTCCCCCCTGGGCACCGCAGACCTAAGCTTGTTTAACTCCTACCTCTTAAAGGGACCGAGAAAAAATGACCTTTTCTGCACTCCAATGTAAGTCAATGGGGCGATTTTTTGGCTATGTGCTAGAAATGAAATTCAGTGCGGATTGGATGACAGGCACCCTAGGCACCCAGGATCGGCTTTAGTTTCACGTGTATCTCTTAAGCCGGCAGAGAAAACCCACCTGATATGCGCTCCACACAATTGAATAGAGACGCCGTTGATTTTCTATGGGAATTGCAGAAATGACTTCTAAGCCTCAAAATAATGACTTTTTTTCCTAAGGTGGTAGGAATGAAACTCAGTGCGGGCTGGATGGGGTCCCCCCTGGGCACCGCAGACCTAAGCTTGTTTAACTCCTACCTCTTAAAGGGACCGAGAAAAAATGACCTTTTCTGCACTCCAATGTAAGTCAATGGGGCGATTTTTTGGCTATGTGCTAGAAATGAAATTCAGTGCGGATTGGATGACAGGCACCCTAGGCACCCAGGATCGGCTTTAGTTTCACGTGTATCTCTTAAGCCGGCAGAGAAAACCCACCTGATATGCGCTCCACACAATTGAATAGAGACGCCGTTGATTTTCTATGGGAATTGCAGAAATGACTTCTAAGCCTCAAAATAATGACTTTTTTTCCTAAGGTGGTAGGAATGAAACTCAGTGCGGGCTGGATGGGGTCCCCCCTGGGCACCGCAGACCTAAGCTTGTTTAACTCCTACCTCTTAAAGGGACCGAGAAAAAATGACCTTTTCTGCACTCCAATGTAAGTCAATGGGGCGATTTTTTGGCTATGTGCTAGAAATGAAATTCAGTGCGGATTGGATGACAGGCACCCTAGGCACCCAGGATCGGCTTTAGTTTCACGTGTATCTCTTAAGCCGGCAGAGAAAACCCACCTGATATGCGCTCCACACAATTGAATAGAGACGCCGTTGATTTTCTATGGGAATTGCAGAAATGACTTCTAAGCCTCAAAATAATGACTTTTTTTCCTAAGGTGGTAGGAATGAAACTCAGTGCGGGCTGGATGGGGTCCCCCCTGGGCACCGCAGACCTAAGCTTGTTTAACTCCTACCTCTTAAAGGGACCGAGAAAAAATGACCTTTTCTGCACTCCAATGTAAGTCAATGGGGCGATTTTTTGGCTATGTGCTAGAAATGAAATTCAGTGCGGATTGGATGACAGGCACCCTAGGCACCCAGGATCGGCTTTAGTTTCACGTGTATCTCTTAAGCCGGCAGAGAAAACCCACCTGATATGCGCTCCACACAATTGAATAGAGACGCCGTTGATTTTCTATGGGAATTGCAGAAATGACTTCTAAGCCTCAAAATAATGACTTTTTTTCCTAAGGTGGTAGGAATGAAACTCAGTGCGGGCTGGATGGGGTCCCCCCTGGGCACCGCAGACCTAAGCTTGTTTAACTCCTACCTCTTAAAGGGACCGAGAAAAAATGACCTTTTCTGCACTCCAATGTAAGTCAATGGGGCGATTTTTTGGCTATGTGCTAGAAATGAAATTCAGTGCGGATTGGATGACAGGCACCCTAGGCACCCAGGATCGGCTTTAGTTTCACGTGTATCTCTTAAGCCGGCAGAGAAAACCCACCTGATATGCGCTCCACACAATTGAATAGAGACGCCGTTGATTTTCTATGGGAATTGCAGAAATGACTTCTAAGCCTCAAAATAATGACTTTTTTTCCTAAGGTGGTAGGAATGAAACTCAGTGCGGGCTGGATGGGGTCCCCCCTGGGCACCGCAGACCTAAGCTTGTTTAACTCCTACCTCTTAAAGGGACCGAGAAAAAATGACCTTTTCTGCACTCCAATGTAAGTCAATGGGGCGATTTTTTGGCTATGTGCTAGAAATGAAATTCAGTGCGGATTGGATGACAGGCACCCTAGGCACCCAGGATCGGCTTTAGTTTCACGTGTATCTCTTAAGCCGGCAGAGAAAACCCACCTGATATGCGCTCCACACAATTGAATAGAGACGCCGTTGATTTTCTATGGGAATTGCAGAAATGACTTCTAAGCCTCAAAATAATGACTTTTTTTCCTAAGGTGGTAGGAATGAAACTCAGTGCGGGCTGGATGGGGTCCCCCCTGGGCACCGCAGACCTAAGCTTGTTTAACTCCTACCTCTTAAAGGGACCGAGAAAAAATGACCTTTTCTGCACTCCAATGTAAGTCAATGGGGCGATTTTTTGGCTATGTGCTAGAAATGAAATTCAGTGCGGATTGGATGACAGGCACCCTAGGCACCCAGGATCGGCTTTAGTTTCACGTGTATCTCTTAAGCCGGCAGAGAAAACCCACCTGATATGCGCTCCACACAATTGAATAGAGACGCCGTTGATTTTCTATGGGAATTGCAGAAATGACTTCTAAGCCTCAAAATAATGACTTTTTTTCCTAAGGTGGTAGGAATGAAACTCAGTGCGGGCTGGATGGGGTCCCCCCTGGGCACCGCAGACCTAAGCTTGTTTAACTCCTACCTCTTAAAGGGACCGAGAAAAAATGACCTTTTCTGCACTCCAATGTAAGTCAATGGGGCGATTTTTTGGCTATGTGCTAGAAATGAAATTCAGTGCGGATTGGATGACAGGCACCCTAGGCACCCAGGATCGGCTTTAGTTTCACGTGTATCTCTTAAGCCGGCAGAGAAAACCCACCTGATATGCGCTCCACACAATTGAATAGAGACGCCGTTGATTTTCTATGGGAATTGCAGAAATGACTTCTAAGCCTCAAAATAATGACTTTTTTTCCTAAGGTGGTAGGAATGAAACTCAGTGCGGGCTGGATGGGGTCCCCCCTGGGCACCGCAGACCTAAGCTTGTTTAACTCCTACCTCTTAAAGGGACCGAGAAAAAATGACCTTTTCTGCACTCCAATGTAAGTCAATGGGGCGATTTTTTGGCTATGTGCTAGAAATGAAATTCAGTGCGGATTGGATGACAGGCACCCTAGGCACCCAGGATCGGCTTTAGTTTCACGTGTATCTCTTAAGCCGGCAGAGAAAACCCACCTGATATGCGCTCCACACAATTGAATAGAGACGCCGTTGATTTTCTATGGGAATTGCAGAAATGACTTCTAAGCCTCAAAATAATGACTTTTTTTCCTAAGGTGGTAGGAATGAAACTCAGTGCGGGCTGGATGGGGTCCCCCCTGGGCACCGCAGACCTAAGCTTGTTTAACTCCTACCTCTTAAAGGGACCGAGAAAAAATGACCTTTTCTGCACTCCAATGTAAGTCAATGGGGCGATTTTTTGGCTATGTGCTAGAAATGAAATTCAGTGCGGATTGGATGACAGGCACCCTAGGCACCCAGGATCGGCTTTAGTTTCACGTGTATCTCTTAAGCCGGCAGAGAAAACCCACCTGATATGCGCTCCACACAATTGAATAGAGACGCCGTTGATTTTCTATGGGAATTGCAGAAATGACTTCTAAGCCTCAAAATAATGACTTTTTTTCCTAAGGTGGTAGGAATGAAACTCAGTGCGGGCTGGATGGGGTCCCCCCTGGGCACCGCAGACCTAAGCTTGTTTAACTCCTACCTCTTAAAGGGACCGAGAAAAAATGACCTTTTCTGCACTCCAATGTAAGTCAATGGGGCGATTTTTTGGCTATGTGCTAGAAATGAAATTCAGTGCGGATTGGATGACAGGCACCCTAGGCACCCAGGATCGGCTTTAGTTTCACGTGTATCTCTTAAGCCGGCAGAGAAAACCCACCTGATATGCGCTCCACACAATTGAATAGAGACGCCGTTGATTTTCTATGGGAATTGCAGAAATGACTTCTAAGCCTCAAAATAATGACTTTTTTTCCTAAGGTGGTAGGAATGAAACTCAGTGCGGGCTGGATGGGGTCCCCCCTGGGCACCGCAGACCTAAGCTTGTTTAACTCCTACCTCTTAAAGGGACCGAGAAAAAATGACCTTTTCTGCACTCCAATGTAAGTCAATGGGGCGATTTTTTGGCTATGTGCTAGAAATGAAATTCAGTGCGGATTGGATGACAGGCACCCTAGGCACCCAGGATCGGCTTTAGTTTCACGTGTATCTCTTAAGCCGGCAGAGAAAACCCACCTGATATGCGCTCCACACAATTGAATAGAGACGCCGTTGATTTTCTATGGGAATTGCAGAAATGACTTCTAAGCCTCAAAATAATGACTTTTTTTCCTAAGGTGGTAGGAATGAAACTCAGTGCGGGCTGGATGGGGTCCCCCCTGGGCACCGCAGACCTAAGCTTGTTTAACTCCTACCTCTTAAAGGGACCGAGAAAAAATGACCTTTTCTGCACTCCAATGTAAGTCAATGGGGCGATTTTTTGGCTATGTGCTAGAAATGAAATTCAGTGCGGATTGGATGACAGGCACCCTAGGCACCCAGGATCGGCTTTAGTTTCACGTGTATCTCTTAAGCCGGCAGAGAAAACCCACCTGATATGCGCTCCACACAATTGAATAGAGACGCCGTTGATTTTCTATGGGAATTGCAGAAATGACTTCTAAGCCTCAAAATAATGACTTTTTTTCCTAAGGTGGTAGGAATGAAACTCAGTGCGGGCTGGATGGGGTCCCCCCTGGGCACCGCAGACCTAAGCTTGTTTAACTCCTACCTCTTAAAGGGACCGAGAAAAAATGACCTTTTCTGCACTCCAATGTAAGTCAATGGGGCGATTTTTTGGCTATGTGCTAGAAATGAAATTCAGTGCGGATTGGATGACAGGCACCCTAGGCACCCAGGATCGGCTTTAGTTTCACGTGTATCTCTTAAGCCGGCAGAGAAAACCCACCTGATATGCGCTCCACACAATTGAATAGAGACGCCGTTGATTTTCTATGGGAATTGCAGAAATGACTTCTAAGCCTCAAAATAATGACTTTTTTTCCTAAGGTGGTAGGAATGAAACTCAGTGCGGGCTGGATGGGGTCCCCCCTGGGCACCGCAGACCTAAGCTTGTTTAACTCCTACCTCTTAAAGGGACCGAGAAAAAATGACCTTTTCTGCACTCCAATGTAAGTCAATGGGGCGATTTTTTGGCTATGTGCTAGAAATGAAATTCAGTGCGGATTGGATGACAGGCACCCTAGGCACCCAGGATCGGCTTTAGTTTCACGTGTATCTCTTAAGCCGGCAGAGAAAACCCACCTGATATGCGCTCCACACAATTGAATAGAGACGCCGTTGATTTTCTATGGGAATTGCAGAAATGACTTCTAAGCCTCAAAATAATGACTTTTTTTCCTAAGGTGGTAGGAATGAAACTCAGTGCGGGCTGGATGGGGTCCCCCCTGGGCACCGCAGACCTAAGCTTGTTTAACTCCTACCTCTTAAAGGGACCGAGAAAAAATGACCTTTTCTGCACTCCAATGTAAGTCAATGGGGCGATTTTTTGGCTATGTGCTAGAAATGAAATTCAGTGCGGATTGGATGACAGGCACCCTAGGCACCCAGGATCGGCTTTAGTTTCACGTGTATCTCTTAAGCCGGCAGAGAAAACCCACCTGATATGCGCTCCACACAATTGAATAGAGACGCCGTTGATTTTCTATGGGAATTGCAGAAATGACTTCTAAGCCTCAAAATAATGACTTTTTTTCCTAAGGTGGTAGGAATGAAACTCAGTGCGGGCTGGATGGGGTCCCCCCTGGGCACCGCAGACCTAAGCTTGTTTAACTCCTACCTCTTAAAGGGACCGAGAAAAAATGACCTTTTCTGCACTCCAATGTAAGTCAATGGGGCGATTTTTTGGCTATGTGCTAGAAATGAAATTCAGTGCGGATTGGATGACAGGCACCCTAGGCACCCAGGATCGGCTTTAGTTTCACGTGTATCTCTTAAGCCGGCAGAGAAAACCCACCTGATATGCGCTCCACACAATTGAATAGAGACGCCGTTGATTTTCTATGGGAATTGCAGAAATGACTTCTAAGCCTCAAAATAATGACTTTTTTTCCTAAGGTGGTAGGAATGAAACTCAGTGCGGGCTGGATGGGGTCCCCCCTGGGCACCGCAGACCTAAGCTTGTTTAACTCCTACCTCTTAAAGGGACCGAGAAAAAATGACCTTTTCTGCACTCCAATGTAAGTCAATGGGGCGATTTTTTGGCTATGTGCTAGAAATGAAATTCAGTGCGGATTGGATGACAGGCACCCTAGGCACCCAGGATCGGCTTTAGTTTCACGTGTATCTCTTAAGCCGGCAGAGAAAACCCACCTGATATGCGCTCCACACAATTGAATAGAGACGCCGTTGATTTTCTATGGGAATTGCAGAAATGACTTCTAAGCCTCAAAATAATGACTTTTTTTCCTAAGGTGGTAGGAATGAAACTCAGTGCGGGCTGGATGGGGTCCCCCCTGGGCACCGCAGACCTAAGCTTGTTTAACTCCTACCTCTTAAAGGGACCGAGAAAAAATGACCTTTTCTGCACTCCAATGTAAGTCAATGGGGCGATTTTTTGGCTATGTGCTAGAAATGAAATTCAGTGCGGATTGGATGACAGGCACCCTAGGCACCCAGGATCGGCTTTAGTTTCACGTGTATCTCTTAAGCCGGCAGAGAAAACCCACCTGATATGCGCTCCACACAATTGAATAGAGACGCCGTTGATTTTCTATGGGAATTGCAGAAATGACTTCTAAGCCTCAAAATAATGACTTTTTTTCCTAAGGTGGTAGGAATGAAACTCAGTGCGGGCTGGATGGGGTCCCCCCTGGGCACCGCAGACCTAAGCTTGTTTAACTCCTACCTCTTAAAGGGACCGAGAAAAAATGACCTTTTCTGCACTCCAATGTAAGTCAATGGGGCGATTTTTTGGCTATGTGCTAGAAATGAAATTCAGTGCGGATTGGATGACAGGCACCCTAGGCACCCAGGATCGGCTTTAGTTTCACGTGTATCTCTTAAGCCGGCAGAGAAAACCCACCTGATATGCGCTCCACACAATTGAATAGAGACGCCGTTGATTTTCTATGGGAATTGCAGAAATGACTTCTAAGCCTCAAAATAATGACTTTTTTTCCTAAGGTGGTAGGAATGAAACTCAGTGCGGGCTGGATGGGGTCCCCCCTGGGCACCGCAGACCTAAGCTTGTTTAACTCCTACCTCTTAAAGGGACCGAGAAAAAATGACCTTTTCTGCACTCCAATGTAAGTCAATGGGGCGATTTTTTGGCTATGTGCTAGAAATGAAATTCAGTGCGGATTGGATGACAGGCACCCTAGGCACCCAGGATCGGCTTTAGTTTCACGTGTATCTCTTAAGCCGGCAGAGAAAACCCACCTGATATGCGCTCCACACAATTGAATAGAGACGCCGTTGATTTTCTATGGGAATTGCAGAAATGACTTCTAAGCCTCAAAATAATGACTTTTTTTCCTAAGGTGGTAGGAATGAAACTCAGTGCGGGCTGGATGGGGTCCCCCCTGGGCACCGCAGACCTAAGCTTGTTTAACTCCTACCTCTTAAAGGGACCGAGAAAAAATGACCTTTTCTGCACTCCAATGTAAGTCAATGGGGCGATTTTTTGGCTATGTGCTAGAAATGAAATTCAGTGCGGATTGGATGACAGGCACCCTAGGCACCCAGGATCGGCTTTAGTTTCACGTGTATCTCTTAAGCCGGCAGAGAAAACCCACCTGATATGCGCTCCACACAATTGAATAGAGACGCCGTTGATTTTCTATGGGAATTGCAGAAATGACTTCTAAGCCTCAAAATAATGACTTTTTTTCCTAAGGTGGTAGGAATGAAACTCAGTGCGGGCTGGATGGGGTCCCCCCTGGGCACCGCAGACCTAAGCTTGTTTAACTCCTACCTCTTAAAGGGACCGAGAAAAAATGACCTTTTCTGCACTCCAATGTAAGTCAATGGGGCGATTTTTTGGCTATGTGCTAGAAATGAAATTCAGTGCGGATTGGATGACAGGCACCCTAGGCACCCAGGATCGGCTTTAGTTTCACGTGTATCTCTTAAGCCGGCAGAGAAAACCCACCTGATATGCGCTCCACACAATTGAATAGAGACGCCGTTGATTTTCTATGGGAATTGCAGAAATGACTTCTAAGCCTCAAAATAATGACTTTTTTTCCTAAGGTGGTAGGAATGAAACTCAGTGCGGGCTGGATGGGGTCCCCCCTGGGCACCGCAGACCTAAGCTTGTTTAACTCCTACCTCTTAAAGGGACCGAGAAAAAATGACCTTTTCTGCACTCCAATGTAAGTCAATGGGGCGATTTTTTGGCTATGTGCTAGAAATGAAATTCAGTGCGGATTGGATGACAGGCACCCTAGGCACCCAGGATCGGCTTTAGTTTCACGTGTATCTCTTAAGCCGGCAGAGAAAACCCACCTGATATGCGCTCCACACAATTGAATAGAGACGCCGTTGATTTTCTATGGGAATTGCAGAAATGACTTCTAAGCCTCAAAATAATGACTTTTTTTCCTAAGGTGGTAGGAATGAAACTCAGTGCGGGCTGGATGGGGTCCCCCCTGGGCACCGCAGACCTAAGCTTGTTTAACTCCTACCTCTTAAAGGGACCGAGAAAAAATGACCTTTTCTGCACTCCAATGTAAGTCAATGGGGCGATTTTTTGGCTATGTGCTAGAAATGAAATTCAGTGCGGATTGGATGACAGGCACCCTAGGCACCCAGGATCGGCTTTAGTTTCACGTGTATCTCTTAAGCCGGCAGAGAAAACCCACCTGATATGCGCTCCACACAATTGAATAGAGACGCCGTTGATTTTCTATGGGAATTGCAGAAATGACTTCTAAGCCTCAAAATAATGACTTTTTTTCCTAAGGTGGTAGGAATGAAACTCAGTGCGGGCTGGATGGGGTCCCCCCTGGGCACCGCAGACCTAAGCTTGTTTAACTCCTACCTCTTAAAGGGACCGAGAAAAAATGACCTTTTCTGCACTCCAATGTAAGTCAATGGGGCGATTTTTTGGCTATGTGCTAGAAATGAAATTCAGTGCGGATTGGATGACAGGCACCCTAGGCACCCAGGATCGGCTTTAGTTTCACGTGTATCTCTTAAGCCGGCAGAGAAAACCCACCTGATATGCGCTCCACACAATTGAATAGAGACGCCGTTGATTTTCTATGGGAATTGCAGAAATGACTTCTAAGCCTCAAAATAATGACTTTTTTTCCTAAGGTGGTAGGAATGAAACTCAGTGCGGGCTGGATGGGGTCCCCCCTGGGCACCGCAGACCTAAGCTTGTTTAACTCCTACCTCTTAAAGGGACCGAGAAAAAATGACCTTTTCTGCACTCCAATGTAAGTCAATGGGGCGATTTTTTGGCTATGTGCTAGAAATGAAATTCAGTGCGGATTGGATGACAGGCACCCTAGGCACCCAGGATCGGCTTTAGTTTCACGTGTATCTCTTAAGCCGGCAGAGAAAACCCACCTGATATGCGCTCCACACAATTGAATAGAGACGCCGTTGATTTTCTATGGGAATTGCAGAAATGACTTCTAAGCCTCAAAATAATGACTTTTTTTCCTAAGGTGGTAGGAATGAAACTCAGTGCGGGCTGGATGGGGTCCCCCCTGGGCACCGCAGACCTAAGCTTGTTTAACTCCTACCTCTTAAAGGGACCGAGAAAAAATGACCTTTTCTGCACTCCAATGTAAGTCAATGGGGCGATTTTTTGGCTATGTGCTAGAAATGAAATTCAGTGCGGATTGGATGACAGGCACCCTAGGCACCCAGGATCGGCTTTAGTTTCACGTGTATCTCTTAAGCCGGCAGAGAAAACCCACCTGATATGCGCTCCACACAATTGAATAGAGACGCCGTTGATTTTCTATGGGAATTGCAGAAATGACTTCTAAGCCTCAAAATAATGACTTTTTTTCCTAAGGTGGTAGGAATGAAACTCAGTGCGGGCTGGATGGGGTCCCCCCTGGGCACCGCAGACCTAAGCTTGTTTAACTCCTACCTCTTAAAGGGACCGAGAAAAAATGACCTTTTCTGCACTCCAATGTAAGTCAATGGGGCGATTTTTTGGCTATGTGCTAGAAATGAAATTCAGTGCGGATTGGATGACAGGCACCCTAGGCACCCAGGATCGGCTTTAGTTTCACGTGTATCTCTTAAGCCGGCAGAGAAAACCCACCTGATATGCGCTCCACACAATTGAATAGAGACGCCGTTGATTTTCTATGGGAATTGCAGAAATGACTTCTAAGCCTCAAAATAATGACTTTTTTTCCTAAGGTGGTAGGAATGAAACTCAGTGCGGGCTGGATGGGGTCCCCCCTGGGCACCGCAGACCTAAGCTTGTTTAACTCCTACCTCTTAAAGGGACCGAGAAAAAATGACCTTTTCTGCACTCCAATGTAAGTCAATGGGGCGATTTTTTGGCTATGTGCTAGAAATGAAATTCAGTGCGGATTGGATGACAGGCACCCTAGGCACCCAGGATCGGCTTTAGTTTCACGTGTATCTCTTAAGCCGGCAGAGAAAACCCACCTGATATGCGCTCCACACAATTGAATAGAGACGCCGTTGATTTTCTATGGGAATTGCAGAAATGACTTCTAAGCCTCAAAATAATGACTTTTTTTCCTAAGGTGGTAGGAATGAAACTCAGTGCGGGCTGGATGGGGTCCCCCCTGGGCACCGCAGACCTAAGCTTGTTTAACTCCTACCTCTTAAAGGGACCGAGAAAAAATGACCTTTTCTGCACTCCAATGTAAGTCAATGGGGCGATTTTTTGGCTATGTGCTAGAAATGAAATTCAGTGCGGATTGGATGACAGGCACCCTAGGCACCCAGGATCGGCTTTAGTTTCACGTGTATCTCTTAAGCCGGCAGAGAAAACCCACCTGATATGCGCTCCACACAATTGAATAGAGACGCCGTTGATTTTCTATGGGAATTGCAGAAATGACTTCTAAGCCTCAAAATAATGACTTTTTTTCCTAAGGTGGTAGGAATGAAACTCAGTGCGGGCTGGATGGGGTCCCCCCTGGGCACCGCAGACCTAAGCTTGTTTAACTCCTACCTCTTAAAGGGACCGAGAAAAAATGACCTTTTCTGCACTCCAATGTAAGTCAATGGGGCGATTTTTTGGCTATGTGCTAGAAATGAAATTCAGTGCGGATTGGATGACAGGCACCCTAGGCACCCAGGATCGGCTTTAGTTTCACGTGTATCTCTTAAGCCGGCAGAGAAAACCCACCTGATATGCGCTCCACACAATTGAATAGAGACGCCGTTGATTTTCTATGGGAATTGCAGAAATGACTTCTAAGCCTCAAAATAATGACTTTTTTTCCTAAGGTGGTAGGAATGAAACTCAGTGCGGGCTGGATGGGGTCCCCCCTGGGCACCGCAGACCTAAGCTTGTTTAACTCCTACCTCTTAAAGGGACCGAGAAAAAATGACCTTTTCTGCACTCCAATGTAAGTCAATGGGGCGATTTTTTGGCTATGTGCTAGAAATGAAATTCAGTGCGGATTGGATGACAGGCACCCTAGGCACCCAGGATCGGCTTTAGTTTCACGTGTATCTCTTAAGCCGGCAGAGAAAACCCACCTGATATGCGCTCCACACAATTGAATAGAGACGCCGTTGATTTTCTATGGGAATTGCAGAAATGACTTCTAAGCCTCAAAATAATGACTTTT
Organism: Dendropsophus ebraccatus; assembly: GCF_027789765.1. NCBI lineage: Eukaryota > Metazoa > Chordata > Amphibia > Anura > Hylidae > Dendropsophus > Dendropsophus ebraccatus. The sequence continues at coordinate 57,422 of NW_027210074.1, read as the reverse complement.
TTTCCTAAGGTGGTAGGAATGAAACTCAGTGCGGGCTGGATGGGGTCCCCCCTGGGCACCGCAGACCTAAGCTTGTTTAACTCCTACCTCTTAAAGGGACCGAGAAAAAATGACCTTTTCTGCACTCCAATGTAAGTCAATGGGGCGATTTTTTGGCTATGTGCTAGAAATGAAATTCAGTGCGGATTGGATGACAGGCACCCTAGGCACCCAGGATCGGCTTTAGTTTCACGTGTATCTCTTAAGCCGGCAGAGAAAACCCACCTGATATGCGCTCCACACAATTGAATAGAGACGCCGTTGATTTTCTATGGGAATTGCAGAAATGACTTCTAAGCCTCAAAATAATGACTTTTTTTCCTAAGGTGGTAGGAATGAAACTCAGTGCGGGCTGGATGGGGTCCCCCCTGGGCACCGCAGACCTAAGCTTGTTTAACTCCTACCTCTTAAAGGGACCGAGAAAAAATGACCTTTTCTGCACTCCAATGTAAGTCAATGGGGCGATTTTTTGGCTATGTGCTAGAAATGAAATTCAGTGCGGATTGGATGACAGGCACCCTAGGCACCCAGGATCGGCTTTAGTTTCACGTGTATCTCTTAAGCCGGCAGAGAAAACCCACCTGATATGCGCTCCACACAATTGAATAGAGACGCCGTTGATTTTCTATGGGAATTGCAGAAATGACTTCTAAGCCTCAAAATAATGACTTTTTTTCCTAAGGTGGTAGGAATGAAACTCAGTGCGGGCTGGATGGGGTCCCCCCTGGGCACCGCAGACCTAAGCTTGTTTAACTCCTACCTCTTAAAGGGACCGAGAAAAAATGACCTTTTCTGCACTCCAATGTAAGTCAATGGGGCGATTTTTTGGCTATGTGCTAGAAATGAAATTCAGTGCGGATTGGATGACAGGCACCCTAGGCACCCAGGATCGGCTTTAGTTTCACGTGTATCTCTTAAGCCGGCAGAGAAAACCCACCTGATATGCGCTCCACACAATTGAATAGAGACGCCGTTGATTTTCTATGGGAATTGCAGAAATGACTTCTAAGCCTCAAAATAATGACTTTTTTTCCTAAGGTGGTAGGAATGAAACTCAGTGCGGGCTGGATGGGGTCCCCCCTGGGCACCGCAGACCTAAGCTTGTTTAACTCCTACCTCTTAAAGGGACCGAGAAAAAATGACCTTTTCTGCACTCCAATGTAAGTCAATGGGGCGATTTTTTGGCTATGTGCTAGAAATGAAATTCAGTGCGGATTGGATGACAGGCACCCTAGGCACCCAGGATCGGCTTTAGTTTCACGTGTATCTCTTAAGCCGGCAGAGAAAACCCACCTGATATGCGCTCCACACAATTGAATAGAGACGCCGTTGATTTTCTATGGGAATTGCAGAAATGACTTCTAAGCCTCAAAATAATGACTTTTTTTCCTAAGGTGGTAGGAATGAAACTCAGTGCGGGCTGGATGGGGTCCCCCCTGGGCACCGCAGACCTAAGCTTGTTTAACTCCTACCTCTTAAAGGGACCGAGAAAAAATGACCTTTTCTGCACTCCAATGTAAGTCAATGGGGCGATTTTTTGGCTATGTGCTAGAAATGAAATTCAGTGCGGATTGGATGACAGGCACCCTAGGCACCCAGGATCGGCTTTAGTTTCACGTGTATCTCTTAAGCCGGCAGAGAAAACCCACCTGATATGCGCTCCACACAATTGAATAGAGACGCCGTTGATTTTCTATGGGAATTGCAGAAATGACTTCTAAGCCTCAAAATAATGACTTTTTTTCCTAAGGTGGTAGGAATGAAACTCAGTGCGGGCTGGATGGGGTCCCCCCTGGGCACCGCAGACCTAAGCTTGTTTAACTCCTACCTCTTAAAGGGACCGAGAAAAAATGACCTTTTCTGCACTCCAATGTAAGTCAATGGGGCGATTTTTTGGCTATGTGCTAGAAATGAAATTCAGTGCGGATTGGATGACAGGCACCCTAGGCACCCAGGATCGGCTTTAGTTTCACGTGTATCTCTTAAGCCGGCAGAGAAAACCCACCTGATATGCGCTCCACACAATTGAATAGAGACGCCGTTGATTTTCTATGGGAATTGCAGAAATGACTTCTAAGCCTCAAAATAATGACTTTTTTTCCTAAGGTGGTAGGAATGAAACTCAGTGCGGGCTGGATGGGGTCCCCCCTGGGCACCGCAGACCTAAGCTTGTTTAACTCCTACCTCTTAAAGGGACCGAGAAAAAATGACCTTTTCTGCACTCCAATGTAAGTCAATGGGGCGATTTTTTGGCTATGTGCTAGAAATGAAATTCAGTGCGGATTGGATGACAGGCACCCTAGGCACCCAGGATCGGCTTTAGTTTCACGTGTATCTCTTAAGCCGGCAGAGAAAACCCACCTGATATGCGCTCCACACAATTGAATAGAGACGCCGTTGATTTTCTATGGGAATTGCAGAAATGACTTCTAAGCCTCAAAATAATGACTTTTTTTCCTAAGGTGGTAGGAATGAAACTCAGTGCGGGCTGGATGGGGTCCCCCCTGGGCACCGCAGACCTAAGCTTGTTTAACTCCTACCTCTTAAAGGGACCGAGAAAAAATGACCTTTTCTGCACTCCAATGTAAGTCAATGGGGCGATTTTTTGGCTATGTGCTAGAAATGAAATTCAGTGCGGATTGGATGACAGGCACCCTAGGCACCCAGGATCGGCTTTAGTTTCACGTGTATCTCTTAAGCCGGCAGAGAAAACCCACCTGATATGCGCTCCACACAATTGAATAGAGACGCCGTTGATTTTCTATGGGAATTGCAGAAATGACTTCTAAGCCTCAAAATAATGACTTTTTTTCCTAAGGTGGTAGGAATGAAACTCAGTGCGGGCTGGATGGGGTCCCCCCTGGGCACCGCAGACCTAAGCTTGTTTAACTCCTACCTCTTAAAGGGACCGAGAAAAAATGACCTTTTCTGCACTCCAATGTAAGTCAATGGGGCGATTTTTTGGCTATGTGCTAGAAATGAAATTCAGTGCGGATTGGATGACAGGCACCCTAGGCACCCAGGATCGGCTTTAGTTTCACGTGTATCTCTTAAGCCGGCAGAGAAAACCCACCTGATATGCGCTCCACACAATTGAATAGAGACGCCGTTGATTTTCTATGGGAATTGCAGAAATGACTTCTAAGCCTCAAAATAATGACTTTTTTTCCTAAGGTGGTAGGAATGAAACTCAGTGCGGGCTGGATGGGGTCCCCCCTGGGCACCGCAGACCTAAGCTTGTTTAACTCCTACCTCTTAAAGGGACCGAGAAAAAATGACCTTTTCTGCACTCCAATGTAAGTCAATGGGGCGATTTTTTGGCTATGTGCTAGAAATGAAATTCAGTGCGGATTGGATGACAGGCACCCTAGGCACCCAGGATCGGCTTTAGTTTCACGTGTATCTCTTAAGCCGGCAGAGAAAACCCACCTGATATGCGCTCCACACAATTGAATAGAGACGCCGTTGATTTTCTATGGGAATTGCAGAAATGACTTCTAAGCCTCAAAATAATGACTTTTTTTCCTAAGGTGGTAGGAATGAAACTCAGTGCGGGCTGGATGGGGTCCCCCCTGGGCACCGCAGACCTAAGCTTGTTTAACTCCTACCTCTTAAAGGGACCGAGAAAAAATGACCTTTTCTGCACTCCAATGTAAGTCAATGGGGCGATTTTTTGGCTATGTGCTAGAAATGAAATTCAGTGCGGATTGGATGACAGGCACCCTAGGCACCCAGGATCGGCTTTAGTTTCACGTGTATCTCTTAAGCCGGCAGAGAAAACCCACCTGATATGCGCTCCACACAATTGAATAGAGACGCCGTTGATTTTCTATGGGAATTGCAGAAATGACTTCTAAGCCTCAAAATAATGACTTTTTTTCCTAAGGTGGTAGGAATGAAACTCAGTGCGGGCTGGATGGGGTCCCCCCTGGGCACCGCAGACCTAAGCTTGTTTAACTCCTACCTCTTAAAGGGACCGAGAAAAAATGACCTTTTCTGCACTCCAATGTAAGTCAATGGGGCGATTTTTTGGCTATGTGCTAGAAATGAAATTCAGTGCGGATTGGATGACAGGCACCCTAGGCACCCAGGATCGGCTTTAGTTTCACGTGTATCTCTTAAGCCGGCAGAGAAAACCCACCTGATATGCGCTCCACACAATTGAATAGAGACGCCGTTGATTTTCTATGGGAATTGCAGAAATGACTTCTAAGCCTCAAAATAATGACTTTTTTTCCTAAGGTGGTAGGAATGAAACTCAGTGCGGGCTGGATGGGGTCCCCCCTGGGCACCGCAGACCTAAGCTTGTTTAACTCCTACCTCTTAAAGGGACCGAGAAAAAATGACCTTTTCTGCACTCCAATGTAAGTCAATGGGGCGATTTTTTGGCTATGTGCTAGAAATGAAATTCAGTGCGGATTGGATGACAGGCACCCTAGGCACCCAGGATCGGCTTTAGTTTCACGTGTATCTCTTAAGCCGGCAGAGAAAACCCACCTGATATGCGCTCCACACAATTGAATAGAGACGCCGTTGATTTTCTATGGGAATTGCAGAAATGACTTCTAAGCCTCAAAATAATGACTTTTTTTCCTAAGGTGGTAGGAATGAAACTCAGTGCGGGCTGGATGGGGTCCCCCCTGGGCACCGCAGACCTAAGCTTGTTTAACTCCTACCTCTTAAAGGGACCGAGAAAAAATGACCTTTTCTGCACTCCAATGTAAGTCAATGGGGCGATTTTTTGGCTATGTGCTAGAAATGAAATTCAGTGCGGATTGGATGACAGGCACCCTAGGCACCCAGGATCGGCTTTAGTTTCACGTGTATCTCTTAAGCCGGCAGAGAAAACCCACCTGATATGCGCTCCACACAATTGAATAGAGACGCCGTTGATTTTCTATGGGAATTGCAGAAATGACTTCTAAGCCTCAAAATAATGACTTTTTTTCCTAAGGTGGTAGGAATGAAACTCAGTGCGGGCTGGATGGGGTCCCCCCTGGGCACCGCAGACCTAAGCTTGTTTAACTCCTACCTCTTAAAGGGACCGAGAAAAAATGACCTTTTCTGCACTCCAATGTAAGTCAATGGGGCGATTTTTTGGCTATGTGCTAGAAATGAAATTCAGTGCGGATTGGATGACAGGCACCCTAGGCACCCAGGATCGGCTTTAGTTTCACGTGTATCTCTTAAGCCGGCAGAGAAAACCCACCTGATATGCGCTCCACACAATTGAATAGAGACGCCGTTGATTTTCTATGGGAATTGCAGAAATGACTTCTAAGCCTCAAAATAATGACTTTTTTTCCTAAGGTGGTAGGAATGAAACTCAGTGCGGGCTGGATGGGGTCCCCCCTGGGCACCGCAGACCTAAGCTTGTTTAACTCCTACCTCTTAAAGGGACCGAGAAAAAATGACCTTTTCTGCACTCCAATGTAAGTCAATGGGGCGATTTTTTGGCTATGTGCTAGAAATGAAATTCAGTGCGGATTGGATGACAGGCACCCTAGGCACCCAGGATCGGCTTTAGTTTCACGTGTATCTCTTAAGCCGGCAGAGAAAACCCACCTGATATGCGCTCCACACAATTGAATAGAGACGCCGTTGATTTTCTATGGGAATTGCAGAAATGACTTCTAAGCCTCAAAATAATGACTTTTTTTCCTAAGGTGGTAGGAATGAAACTCAGTGCGGGCTGGATGGGGTCCCCCCTGGGCACCGCAGACCTAAGCTTGTTTAACTCCTACCTCTTAAAGGGACCGAGAAAAAATGACCTTTTCTGCACTCCAATGTAAGTCAATGGGGCGATTTTTTGGCTATGTGCTAGAAATGAAATTCAGTGCGGATTGGATGACAGGCACCCTAGGCACCCAGGATCGGCTTTAGTTTCACGTGTATCTCTTAAGCCGGCAGAGAAAACCCACCTGATATGCGCTCCACACAATTGAATAGAGACGCCGTTGATTTTCTATGGGAATTGCAGAAATGACTTCTAAGCCTCAAAATAATGACTTTTTTTCCTAAGGTGGTAGGAATGAAACTCAGTGCGGGCTGGATGGGGTCCCCCCTGGGCACCGCAGACCTAAGCTTGTTTAACTCCTACCTCTTAAAGGGACCGAGAAAAAATGACCTTTTCTGCACTCCAATGTAAGTCAATGGGGCGATTTTTTGGCTATGTGCTAGAAATGAAATTCAGTGCGGATTGGATGACAGGCACCCTAGGCACCCAGGATCGGCTTTAGTTTCACGTGTATCTCTTAAGCCGGCAGAGAAAACCCACCTGATATGCGCTCCACACAATTGAATAGAGACGCCGTTGATTTTCTATGGGAATTGCAGAAATGACTTCTAAGCCTCAAAATAATGACTTTTTTTCCTAAGGTGGTAGGAATGAAACTCAGTGCGGGCTGGATGGGGTCCCCCCTGGGCACCGCAGACCTAAGCTTGTTTAACTCCTACCTCTTAAAGGGACCGAGAAAAAATGACCTTTTCTGCACTCCAATGTAAGTCAATGGGGCGATTTTTTGGCTATGTGCTAGAAATGAAATTCAGTGCGGATTGGATGACAGGCACCCTAGGCACCCAGGATCGGCTTTAGTTTCACGTGTATCTCTTAAGCCGGCAGAGAAAACCCACCTGATATGCGCTCCACACAATTGAATAGAGACGCCGTTGATTTTCTATGGGAATTGCAGAAATGACTTCTAAGCCTCAAAATAATGACTTTTTTTCCTAAGGTGGTAGGAATGAAACTCAGTGCGGGCTGGATGGGGTCCCCCCTGGGCACCGCAGACCTAAGCTTGTTTAACTCCTACCTCTTAAAGGGACCGAGAAAAAATGACCTTTTCTGCACTCCAATGTAAGTCAATGGGGCGATTTTTGGCTATGTTTAAAAAGGCCTGGCAGGTCGGATTGCATGAGGATCGGCTAGTTTCAGGATGGCTCTTAAGTTTCACTGTATCTCTTAAGCCGTTAGATTTTCTATGGGCTCCACACAATTGAATTCGAGCCAAATTTTCTATGGGAATTGCAGGTTCTAAGAAACAATAATGACTTTTTTCCTAAGGTGGTAGGAATGAAACTCACTGCGGGCTGGATGGGGTCCCCGTGGCACCGCAGTGTATAATGTTTTGGTATTGCTAGATCCACCATCTGTCTTTTCTGAGAATAATGTTTTTTAATGGGGCCGTTTTTTATATGGCCAGATGAATTTTTGCCTATTGGTGAGGCATCCTGGTCAGATAGCTTTGTTTCAGTGTATGCCTTACAGCCGGAAGAGAAAATCCACCTGATAGGATATTCATTTTTATTATATTGATTTGCCTGCATTGAGAAACTCTTCTATCCCAATTATTGAATTTTTTTTAATAGATTTTACTATGGGGCTGAAATTTCCCCTATGATATCTTTATTAAGCTTGTTTTATGAGTCTTGGGACCGAGATAAAATGACCTTTTCTGCACACCAATTAAACTGGAAGTTTTTTTAACTATCTGCCATTGAAATTCAGAGAAATTGGAGTCCCAAGCCCACATTTTAGTTATGTTTATTTTAATTACGTGCAGAAAGCAAATTCTTTTATGTGGCCAATTAGATGATGGAGTGATTATGTGGCTTTGTTCAAGAAGAGCATTAGTCCGTCTGCATAAGAGACCTAAGTCTCTTTGACCCTAACTGTAGACCCCGGTTTATGTCGGGGTTATTCTGCTAGCATCAAGAAGTGCTCCATACAAAGACTATCTCAGCGGGACGAGTGGGCATCCTTGTCTGGTTCCATTCCTAATGTCCAGTTTGCTAGAAGTAATGCCGATTAATTTTGATCCTGGCACTGGGATGTATAAAGGGGACATAATTTTGGAGAGAAATAATGTGTCCTGGAGGCCGCTGAGATAGCGTCGCTTCTATGAATCTCCAGCCACCGATCAAAAAGCCTTTTCGTGGCATCAAGAGAAAGGAAAGAGATTCTTTTTGGGTTATGTATATAGCTCGCGATGTGAAGGCTCGAAGTGTATTATCTTGTTCGCCTCCTGGATGGGACGAGCCTACTTTATCTAGGTGGACCCAGAGATTCATGAGAGCGCCAGTCTTTTAGCTATGGTTTTTTGGGCAATATTTTAGTTCAATGTTGAGTAATGAGATCGGCTATAGTTTGAAACATGATTGGTCTCTTTACCTTCCTTCGGTATTACTGACTATATGCCTCCACAAAAGCTGCGGGGTTGATTTTATGTTCTGATATAAAGTAAGGACTGCAATAATAGGGGTGATGATATTCTGAGTAGTGTTTATCAGTGAATTTAGTGGTATACCCGTCTGGGGCATGGGACTTTTGTCATTTGTAAGTCCTTTATGGTGTTTTTAAGTTCATCAATGTAAAGGGTTTTCTTCTAAATTCTTTTTTTAATATCTTCATTTATCATGGTATTTGGTTTTTTCTATATATTTTCTTAGGTTAGTGAGGGCCGTAGGGATAAGTCAGGATTATTCGGGACTGGTTTGATATAGGGCCCGTGTAGTAGCTTTTAAAGTGTCTCTACATTATCTTCCTGATAGACACGATCCGTTTGTGGTTCTGATGGAGGGGATTGTAAGGGAAGGTTTTTTTGTTTTCTATGGCATTGGCGAGAAATTTACTTGGCTTATGCCCCAGGTATAGAGGTTTTTACCAACATATTTGTAGCGGTTCTCTGTCTGTTTGCAGAGGAATCTTTGAGTTTAGTTTCTGTGGGCAGAGAGCTCAAGTAATTAATGTCCAATAAGGTTCTTTTATGAGAAGGTTTTCTAGGGTGTGTATTTTTTCAGTGAGCACGTCTATTTTTTGGGTTCTCCTCGTCTTTTGACTCTGGCTCCTGGGAAAATCAGGTCCCTCTCAAAGTGGCTTTAATGCTCATATAATTGTAGGAGCGGTGGGATCTTTTTCAATGTACTTCAAGGAAGGTCTGCTGTTTCTTTTATTTGCAAGCGACCATACCGGATCATCTAATAGTGATTCGTTTAGTTTCCAATTGAATGACCGAGGAGCAGTTTGGTGTGAGGCTGAATGTTTGAAAAACAGGGCATGATCAGTTTGAAGAATGTTACCAAGACGGGAGTGTCTGAGGGACCTCAGGATGCATCGAAGAGAGGAAGATCAATTCTGCTATAGCTGTTTGTTGCTGCAGAGTAGTGTGTGAAATTCTTTCATGTCCTGGTTTGAAGACCCTCCATGTTCATAGATCCTGAGCTCCCTCAGATTCCTCTGCAGTGCTCCTGATTTTTTGGGAACGGGAGCTTGTTTTCCCTGACATGTTTCGATTAGAATGTTCAGGAGGGGTATTAAAGTCCCCCTACAATGATGTGGCCTTTTGCAAAATCGTGGAGCTCTCTCAGTGTTTCAGAAGATATAGGGTACTTGATCTGTGTTGGGGCATAAATATTAGCCTAGCTTAGGTTGATCCCATCTATAATGCATGTTAGGAAGAGCTACTACTGTCTCAGGTCAATTTTTTTTTTGTCTATAATTTTAATGGGTGAGATTTGTGAATGGCAATAGAAGACTCCTTTTTATTTTTTTGTCATGGCAGGTTGCTATGAGTCCATGTTTAAGTAATATCCTATTTTTTTGAGAGGTCAGGGTTTTGTCATTCTTGAGTGGGTTTCCTTAGGAATAGGATTTTTGCGTTCTGTTTTATGCAAAAGTGTATGAGTAATGTTTGACCTTTTCCTAAGGCACGTTGAGCTTAAACTTCACGTGCAGAGAGTTAAGTCCATTCATTGTGTGTGGGTGTAATTGGTACTTACTCAGGTAAGGGATAGTTGAAAGGAGCGAGACTCTGGATGTCAATACTCTCAGCGACAGTTGTATCACGTTGTCTGGGGATGAGCAGGGAGAGAAATGTAGGGAAGTGACGGGGAGGAGAGAGGTTATTATTGATCAACATTAACAATTAGTAAATTCAAAGAATAACAAGCTAACAGAAAAAGAAATAGCGTACAAACTACGCACTTAATAGGGTGTGAAGACAGGTCCACTATTCTTGTTAAACAAGGGTTCCTGTTGGTTCTGTGAGCGGAAGTGTTAACGGGTTGTTGAATTTCCAGTGGGTATAGGCCTATGATTATCTCTGCTATAATCATGTTTGGGGGGGGACTACCTATAGTTAGTAATCTAATTCTTACTAGACCCGGAGAGGGTATGGAGCACTATGTGTCAGCTATGTAAGCGGAAGGGTGAAATTTTTTTTTTTTTTTTTTTTTTTTTTTCCAGGAAAGATAACTAAATCTAGGATGTTTGAGGCCTAGTTGTATGTAGTGATGGGCCAGACTTCCTAGATTCCTACTAAGTGAGAAACTCCAGAGGGAGATGACTATAGCCAGTATATTTGAGATGTTATTATGTATGGTGGTGGCTGAAGTATGTTAAACTGAATTGGTAATGAGGGCGTTGAGGTGTCAGTGTGAAGGTTTGTGAGGTAGACTCTATTGTGATAGGGCCGAGCAGGACTTATCTAACATTTTCCTCCCCTGTGTTAAACATAACATAACGCTAGCATTCTAAACACAATGTTAGCTAATTAAAGCCTCCTTTAAATATTACTCAGTGGGAGTTAAACAAATTATCTCTCTAGACAAGCCTATACACAACTATGAAATATTAGCTGCTCAGTTGGGAGAGAAAAGAAAAAAAAAAAAAACAAGCAAAGGAACAAAAAATCGATTAATCACTTCCTCTTTTGCCTCTGCGGTAGTGGCGGTGCGTCTTGTGTGGTGTTGGACGAGCTGGCTTCATGATCACCTCTCTTCTGTGAGATATACGTTGGAGGCGGCAATACCATGGTATGGTGGAGCTCCACCCATTCGTGTAAATTTAGATTAGGAAGGTTGAGGGCCCTCAAAAATCCTGGAATGTCCTTTGGTTCTCTGAGTGTAGCTGCTCCGTTTGCAGCTCTGACTGTCAGAGAAAATGGGAAGCCCCATTTGTATTGCAGATTTTTTTCCTGCAGAGCTTGGGTTAGTGGTTTCAGAGTCATTCTCTGACGCAATGTCAGCAGGGAGAGATCTGAAAATATTTGGAGTTTGTTACCATTGAAAGCTATGTCCTTCAGTGTTTTTGCCTTTTTCATGATCTCTTCCTTTAGTGAATAGAAATGGACCCTGCAAATAATATCGCGTGGCCTTCTTGGGTCGCTTCCTCTCGGTTTGAGGGCCCTATGTGCCCTATCCAATTCAATGTGGGAGTCCTCCGGCCTGTTCAGGATTTTATTGAAGATAGATATCAGGACTCTATTTAAGTCAACAGATTGTATCTCCTCTGTAAGGCCCCTGATCCTGATATTGTTCCGCCTATTGCGGTTCTCTATATCGTCCAATCGTAGTGTCAGCATCTTCTGAGAGGTCTGTAGGGCCTGAGTTGTGACCATGAGATCTTGTATTTGGCGTTCTTGTTTTTGTTGCTTACTGTCTGATGTGACTGCTTTTTTTTCTAAGACGGTAATCTTTTCCTGTACATGTGTAAGATCTTTGCGCCAAAGCGTTTTCATGTCTTGTGCTAGTGCCTGTAGATCTTGTTTCGTGGGGATCAACGCCAATAAGGCTTGGAGTTCTGGGTGTCCCTGCAGGGTTTTAATGGCACTTTCTTTAGAGAGGGAGTCTCCAATATTTGCAGGTGGCTGATTGTGTATGATTGAATGAGTGGAGGATGCATATGACTCGTCAGAGGAGCTATAGTAGCCTGGGTGCATAGATTTATTTAAATCTCTCTTTCTTGGAGTTTTATTAAGAGTCTTTTTCGTAGGCGGCTCTTCTTCCGGGTCTGACTCTATGGGTGTAGATGAATCCTCATCATGTTCAAATTCCCTTGTCAGTCTTTTTTGTTGTGTAGGCATTTGGTGGGTGATGTCATGGAGTTCTGAATGAGGCTGACGTTCTTGGTGAGTGGAGTGGGAGAGATCAGTGCTCTTGCTTAGGGTAATATTAAAAGCCTGGTCTGTATCTGCTTGTCTCCCTTCTCTCACCATATCAGCATAAGTGACTTCATTAAGCATCATTTTGGTGGCATGGTCATGTGTCCTCATGACATTTGACGCTGCTCTAAATTCATATGTATGAGCGCGGGGATCTATGTGAGTGCAGTCCTGTCCTGGGGTTTTTATTATATCATATTCCCCCTGTGCTTGAATGTGATTTTGTGCACCTTTTCTTATATACTGTTGTGGTGCCACATCCAAGATGGCCGCCGCTTGCCCTCCCCTCTGATACTGTGGCTGATAGTTATCATACAACAGAGGGTCTTTTCCTATAGTGTGCTGCATATGTGTGGCGCTCTGCATGCTGTATGAGCTGCCACTGATTCCCTGCTTGTGAGAGTCTATTTTGCCCTGTGTCGGGCTTCCTGCGGCGCTTCGGGGCTTCCCTGCCCCATCCAATATGGCCGCCTCATTTGCTATAATGGTGATCGTATTAGGGTCCCCTGTGGGTTTCTGGAGAGGCTGAGGGGCTGGGGGGGGTGATCGGGGTCCAGAGGACCCGGCACTCACTGTTCCGCCGCTCTTCTGAAGCTCTGGGCGCTGGATCGGGCCGCTTCCGGGTGTCGGGCGACGCTCATCCCCATCCAAGATGGCCGCGGTCTCCTGCTGCACGGCGCTGCTGGGCTGCTTCTTTTCTTCTCTCTTCTTCTGGAGCGCGGCATCCTTCTGCGGCGGTCTCGCTCCGTTCCTCGATGACTCCTCTCTCTTCTCCTTTGTCTTCTTGGCTTGCTGTGCTGACATCTCTTCTGATTGTCCCCGATTCTCACGGCCAGTCCCGGAGCTCTGCCTAAGTGCTGCCTAGCATCAGCACTTCCGGTCACGAGAAGCCGCCATTGATTTTCTATGGGAATTGCAGAAATGACTTCTAAGCCTCAAAATAATGACTTTTTTTCCTAAGGTGGTAGGAATGAAACTCAGTGCGGGCTGGATGGGGTCCCCCCTGGGCACCGCAGACCTAAGCTTGTTTAACTCCTACCTCTTTAAAGGGACCGAGAAAAAAATGACCTTTCTGCACTCCAATGTAAGTCAATGGGGCGATTTTTTGGCTATGTGCTAGGAAATGAAATGCAGTGCGGATTGGATGACAGGCACCCTAGGCACCCAGGATCGGCTTTAGTTTCACGTGTATCTCTTAAGCCGGCAGAGAAACCCACCTGATTATATGCGCTTCACACAATTGAATAGAGACGCCGTTGATTTTTCTATGGGAATTGCAGAAATGACTTCTAAGCCTCAAAATAATGACTTTTTTTTCCTAAGGTGGTAGGAATGAAATACTCAGTGCGGGCTGGATGGGGTCCCCCCTGGGCACCGCAGACCTAAGCTTGTTTAACTCCTACCTCTTAAAGGGACCGAGAAAAATGACCTTTTCTGCACTCCAATTGTAAGTCAATGGGGCGATTTTTGGGCTATGTGCTAGAAATGAAATTCAGTGCGGATTGGATGACAGGCACCCTAGGCACCCAGGATCAGCTTTAGTTTCACGTGGGATCTCTAAGCCGGCAGAGGAAAACCCACCTAATATGCGCTCCACACAATTGAATAGAGACGCCATTGATTTTCTATGGGAATTGCAGAAATGACTTCTAAGCCTCAAAATAATGACTTTTTTTCCTAAGGTGGTAGGAATGAAACTCAGTGCGGGCTGGATGGGGTCCCCCCTGGGCACCGCAGACCTAAGCTTGTTTAACTCCTACCTCTTAAAGGGACCGAGAAAAAATGACCTTTTCTGCACTCCAATGTAAGTCAATGGGGCGATTTTTTGGCTATGTGCTAGAAATGAAATTCAGTGCGGATTGGATGACAGGCACCCTAGGCACCCAGGATCGGCTTTAGTTTCACGTGTATCTCTTAAGCCGGCAGAGAAAACCCACCTGATATGCGCTCCACACAATTGAATAGAGACGCCGTTGATTTTCTATGGGAATTGCAGAAATGACTTCTAAGCCTCAAAATAATGACTTTTTTTCCTAAGGTGGTAGGAATGAAACTCAGTGCGGGCTGGATGGGGTCCCCCCTGGGCACCGCAGACCTAAGCTTGTTTAACTCCTACCTCTTAAAGGGACCGAGAAAAAATGACCTTTTCTGCACTCCAATGTAAGTCAATGGGGCGATTTTTTGGCTATGTGCTAGAAATGAAATTCAGTGCGGATTGGATGACAGGCACCCTAGGCACCCAGGATCGGCTTTAGTTTCACGTGTATCTCTTAAGCCGGCAGAGAAAACCCACCTGATATGCGCTCCACACAATTGAATAGAGACGCCGTTGATTTTCTATGGGAATTGCAGAAATGACTTCTAAGCCTCAAAATAATGACTTTTTTTCCTAAGGTGGTAGGAATGAAACTCAGTGCGGGCTGGATGGGGTCCCCCCTGGGCACCGCAGACCTAAGCTTGTTTAACTCCTACCTCTTAAAGGGACCGAGAAAAAATGACCTTTTCTGCACTCCAATGTAAGTCAATGGGGCGATTTTTTGGCTATGTGCTAGAAATGAAATTCAGTGCGGATTGGATGACAGGCACCCTAGGCACCCAGGATCGGCTTTAGTTTCACGTGTATCTCTTAAGCCGGCAGAGAAAACCCACCTGATATGCGCTCCACACAATTGAATAGAGACGCCGTTGATTTTCTATGGGAATTGCAGAAATGACTTCTAAGCCTCAAAATAATGACTTTTTTTCCTAAGGTGGTAGGAATGAAACTCAGTGCGGGCTGGATGGGGTCCCCCCTGGGCACCGCAGACCTAAGCTTGTTTAACTCCTACCTCTTAAAGGGACCGAGAAAAAATGACCTTTTCTGCACTCCAATGTAAGTCAATGGGGCGATTTTTTGGCTATGTGCTAGAAATGAAATTCAGTGCGGATTGGATGACAGGCACCCTAGGCACCCAGGATCGGCTTTAGTTTCACGTGTATCTCTTAAGCCGGCAGAGAAAACCCACCTGATATGCGCTCCACACAATTGAATAGAGACGCCGTTGATTTTCTATGGGAATTGCAGAAATGACTTCTAAGCCTCAAAATAATGACTTTTTTTCCTAAGGTGGTAGGAATGAAACTCAGTGCGGGCTGGATGGGGTCCCCCCTGGGCACCGCAGACCTAAGCTTGTTTAACTCCTACCTCTTAAAGGGACCGAGAAAAAATGACCTTTTCTGCACTCCAATGTAAGTCAATGGGGCGATTTTTTGGCTATGTGCTAGAAATGAAATTCAGTGCGGATTGGATGACAGGCACCCTAGGCACCCAGGATCGGCTTTAGTTTCACGTGTATCTCTTAAGCCGGCAGAGAAAACCCACCTGATATGCGCTCCACACAATTGAATAGAGACGCCGTTGATTTTCTATGGGAATTGCAGAAATGACTTCTAAGCCTCAAAATAATGACTTTTTTTCCTAAGGTGGTAGGAATGAAACTCAGTGCGGGCTGGATGGGGTCCCCCCTGGGCACCGCAGACCTAAGCTTGTTTAACTCCTACCTCTTAAAGGGACCGAGAAAAAATGACCTTTTCTGCACTCCAATGTAAGTCAATGGGGCGATTTTTTGGCTATGTGCTAGAAATGAAATTCAGTGCGGATTGGATGACAGGCACCCTAGGCACCCAGGATCGGCTTTAGTTTCACGTGTATCTCTTAAGCCGGCAGAGAAAACCCACCTGATATGCGCTCCACACAATTGAATAGAGACGCCGTTGATTTTCTATGGGAATTGCAGAAATGACTTCTAAGCCTCAAAATAATGACTTTTTTTCCTAAGGTGGTAGGAATGAAACTCAGTGCGGGCTGGATGGGGTCCCCCCTGGGCACCGCAGACCTAAGCTTGTTTAACTCCTACCTCTTAAAGGGACCGAGAAAAAATGACCTTTTCTGCACTCCAATGTAAGTCAATGGGGCGATTTTTTGGCTATGTGCTAGAAATGAAATTCAGTGCGGATTGGATGACAGGCACCCTAGGCACCCAGGATCGGCTTTAGTTTCACGTGTATCTCTTAAGCCGGCAGAGAAAACCCACCTGATATGCGCTCCACACAATTGAATAGAGACGCCGTTGATTTTCTATGGGAATTGCAGAAATGACTTCTAAGCCTCAAAATAATGACTTTTTTTCCTAAGGTGGTAGGAATGAAACTCAGTGCGGGCTGGATGGGGTCCCCCCTGGGCACCGCAGACCTAAGCTTGTTTAACTCCTACCTCTTAAAGGGACCGAGAAAAAATGACCTTTTCTGCACTCCAATGTAAGTCAATGGGGCGATTTTTTGGCTATGTGCTAGAAATGAAATTCAGTGCGGATTGGATGACAGGCACCCTAGGCACCCAGGATCGGCTTTAGTTTCACGTGTATCTCTTAAGCCGGCAGAGAAAACCCACCTGATATGCGCTCCACACAATTGAATAGAGACGCCGTTGATTTTCTATGGGAATTGCAGAAATGACTTCTAAGCCTCAAAATAATGACTTTTTTTCCTAAGGTGGTAGGAATGAAACTCAGTGCGGGCTGGATGGGGTCCCCCCTGGGCACCGCAGACCTAAGCTTGTTTAACTCCTACCTCTTAAAGGGACCGAGAAAAAATGACCTTTTCTGCACTCCAATGTAAGTCAATGGGGCGATTTTTTGGCTATGTGCTAGAAATGAAATTCAGTGCGGATTGGATGACAGGCACCCTAGGCACCCAGGATCGGCTTTAGTTTCACGTGTATCTCTTAAGCCGGCAGAGAAAACCCACCTGATATGCGCTCCACACAATTGAATAGAGACGCCGTTGATTTTCTATGGGAATTGCAGAAATGACTTCTAAGCCTCAAAATAATGACTTTTTTTCCTAAGGTGGTAGGAATGAAACTCAGTGCGGGCTGGATGGGGTCCCCCCTGGGCACCGCAGACCTAAGCTTGTTTAACTCCTACCTCTTAAAGGGACCGAGAAAAAATGACCTTTTCTGCACTCCAATGTAAGTCAATGGGGCGATTTTTTGGCTATGTGCTAGAAATGAAATTCAGTGCGGATTGGATGACAGGCACCCTAGGCACCCAGGATCGGCTTTAGTTTCACGTGTATCTCTTAAGCCGGCAGAGAAAACCCACCTGATATGCGCTCCACACAATTGAATAGAGACGCCGTTGATTTTCTATGGGAATTGCAGAAATGACTTCTAAGCCTCAAAATAATGACTTTTTTTCCTAAGGTGGTAGGAATGAAACTCAGTGCGGGCTGGATGGGGTCCCCCCTGGGCACCGCAGACCTAAGCTTGTTTAACTCCTACCTCTTAAAGGGACCGAGAAAAAATGACCTTTTCTGCACTCCAATGTAAGTCAATGGGGCGATTTTTTGGCTATGTGCTAGAAATGAAATTCAGTGCGGATTGGATGACAGGCACCCTAGGCACCCAGGATCGGCTTTAGTTTCACGTGTATCTCTTAAGCCGGCAGAGAAAACCCACCTGATATGCGCTCCACACAATTGAATAGAGACGCCGTTGATTTTCTATGGGAATTGCAGAAATGACTTCTAAGCCTCAAAATAATGACTTTTTTTCCTAAGGTGGTAGGAATGAAACTCAGTGCGGGCTGGATGGGGTCCCCCCTGGGCACCGCAGACCTAAGCTTGTTTAACTCCTACCTCTTAAAGGGACCGAGAAAAAATGACCTTTTCTGCACTCCAATGTAAGTCAATGGGGCGATTTTTTGGCTATGTGCTAGAAATGAAATTCAGTGCGGATTGGATGACAGGCACCCTAGGCACCCAGGATCGGCTTTAGTTTCACGTGTATCTCTTAAGCCGGCAGAGAAAACCCACCTGATATGCGCTCCACACAATTGAATAGAGACGCCGTTGATTTTCTATGGGAATTGCAGAAATGACTTCTAAGCCTCAAAATAATGACTTTTTTTCCTAAGGTGGTAGGAATGAAACTCAGTGCGGGCTGGATGGGGTCCCCCCTGGGCACCGCAGACCTAAGCTTGTTTAACTCCTACCTCTTAAAGGGACCGAGAAAAAATGACCTTTTCTGCACTCCAATGTAAGTCAATGGGGCGATTTTTTGGCTATGTGCTAGAAATGAAATTCAGTGCGGATTGGATGACAGGCACCCTAGGCACCCAGGATCGGCTTTAGTTTCACGTGTATCTCTTAAGCCGGCAGAGAAAACCCACCTGATATGCGCTCCACACAATTGAATAGAGACGCCGTTGATTTTCTATGGGAATTGCAGAAATGACTTCTAAGCCTCAAAATAATGACTTTTTTTCCTAAGGTGGTAGGAATGAAACTCAGTGCGGGCTGGATGGGGTCCCCCCTGGGCACCGCAGACCTAAGCTTGTTTAACTCCTACCTCTTAAAGGGACCGAGAAAAAATGACCTTTTCTGCACTCCAATGTAAGTCAATGGGGCGATTTTTTGGCTATGTGCTAGAAATGAAATTCAGTGCGGATTGGATGACAGGCACCCTAGGCACCCAGGATCGGCTTTAGTTTCACGTGTATCTCTTAAGCCGGCAGAGAAAACCCACCTGATATGCGCTCCACACAATTGAATAGAGACGCCGTTGATTTTCTATGGGAATTGCAGAAATGACTTCTAAGCCTCAAAATAATGACTTTTTTTCCTAAGGTGGTAGGAATGAAACTCAGTGCGGGCTGGATGGGGTCCCCCCTGGGCACCGCAGACCTAAGCTTGTTTAACTCCTACCTCTTAAAGGGACCGAGAAAAAATGACCTTTTCTGCACTCCAATGTAAGTCAATGGGGCGATTTTTTGGCTATGTGCTAGAAATGAAATTCAGTGCGGATTGGATGACAGGCACCCTAGGCACCCAGGATCGGCTTTAGTTTCACGTGTATCTCTTAAGCCGGCAGAGAAAACCCACCTGATATGCGCTCCACACAATTGAATAGAGACGCCGTTGATTTTCTATGGGAATTGCAGAAATGACTTCTAAGCCTCAAAATAATGACTTTTTTTCCTAAGGTGGTAGGAATGAAACTCAGTGCGGGCTGGATGGGGTCCCCCCTGGGCACCGCAGACCTAAGCTTGTTTAACTCCTACCTCTTAAAGGGACCGAGAAAAAATGACCTTTTCTGCACTCCAATGTAAGTCAATGGGGCGATTTTTTGGCTATGTGCTAGAAATGAAATTCAGTGCGGATTGGATGACAGGCACCCTAGGCACCCAGGATCGGCTTTAGTTTCACGTGTATCTCTTAAGCCGGCAGAGAAAACCCACCTGATATGCGCTCCACACAATTGAATAGAGACGCCGTTGATTTTCTATGGGAATTGCAGAAATGACTTCTAAGCCTCAAAATAATGACTTTTTTTCCTAAGGTGGTAGGAATGAAACTCAGTGCGGGCTGGATGGGGTCCCCCCTGGGCACCGCAGACCTAAGCTTGTTTAACTCCTACCTCTTAAAGGGACCGAGAAAAAATGACCTTTTCTGCACTCCAATGTAAGTCAATGGGGCGATTTTTTGGCTATGTGCTAGAAATGAAATTCAGTGCGGATTGGATGACAGGCACCCTAGGCACCCAGGATCGGCTTTAGTTTCACGTGTATCTCTTAAGCCGGCAGAGAAAACCCACCTGATATGCGCTCCACACAATTGAATAGAGACGCCGTTGATTTTCTATGGGAATTGCAGAAATGACTTCTAAGCCTCAAAATAATGACTTTTTTTCCTAAGGTGGTAGGAATGAAACTCAGTGCGGGCTGGATGGGGTCCCCCCTGGGCACCGCAGACCTAAGCTTGTTTAACTCCTACCTCTTAAAGGGACCGAGAAAAAATGACCTTTTCTGCACTCCAATGTAAGTCAATGGGGCGATTTTTTGGCTATGTGCTAGAAATGAAATTCAGTGCGGATTGGATGACAGGCACCCTAGGCACCCAGGATCGGCTTTAGTTTCACGTGTATCTCTTAAGCCGGCAGAGAAAACCCACCTGATATGCGCTCCACACAATTGAATAGAGACGCCGTTGATTTTCTATGGGAATTGCAGAAATGACTTCTAAGCCTCAAAATAATGACTTTTTTTCCTAAGGTGGTAGGAATGAAACTCAGTGCGGGCTGGATGGGGTCCCCCCTGGGCACCGCAGACCTAAGCTTGTTTAACTCCTACCTCTTAAAGGGACCGAGAAAAAATGACCTTTTCTGCACTCCAATGTAAGTCAATGGGGCGATTTTTTGGCTATGTGCTAGAAATGAAATTCAGTGCGGATTGGATGACAGGCACCCTAGGCACCCAGGATCGGCTTTAGTTTCACGTGTATCTCTTAAGCCGGCAGAGAAAACCCACCTGATATGCGCTCCACACAATTGAATAGAGACGCCGTTGATTTTCTATGGGAATTGCAGAAATGACTTCTAAGCCTCAAAATAATGACTTTTTTTCCTAAGGTGGTAGGAATGAAACTCAGTGCGGGCTGGATGGGGTCCCCCCTGGGCACCGCAGACCTAAGCTTGTTTAACTCCTACCTCTTAAAGGGACCGAGAAAAAATGACCTTTTCTGCACTCCAATGTAAGTCAATGGGGCGATTTTTTGGCTATGTGCTAGAAATGAAATTCAGTGCGGATTGGATGACAGGCACCCTAGGCACCCAGGATCGGCTTTAGTTTCACGTGTATCTCTTAAGCCGGCAGAGAAAACCCACCTGATATGCGCTCCACACAATTGAATAGAGACGCCGTTGATTTTCTATGGGAATTGCAGAAATGACTTCTAAGCCTCAAAATAATGACTTTTTTTCCTAAGGTGGTAGGAATGAAACTCAGTGCGGGCTGGATGGGGTCCCCCCTGGGCACCGCAGACCTAAGCTTGTTTAACTCCTACCTCTTAAAGGGACCGAGAAAAAATGACCTTTTCTGCACTCCAATGTAAGTCAATGGGGCGATTTTTTGGCTATGTGCTAGAAATGAAATTCAGTGCGGATTGGATGACAGGCACCCTAGGCACCCAGGATCGGCTTTAGTTTCACGTGTATCTCTTAAGCCGGCAGAGAAAACCCACCTGATATGCGCTCCACACAATTGAATAGAGACGCCGTTGATTTTCTATGGGAATTGCAGAAATGACTTCTAAGCCTCAAAATAATGACTTTTTTTCCTAAGGTGGTAGGAATGAAACTCAGTGCGGGCTGGATGGGGTCCCCCCTGGGCACCGCAGACCTAAGCTTGTTTAACTCCTACCTCTTAAAGGGACCGAGAAAAAATGACCTTTTCTGCACTCCAATGTAAGTCAATGGGGCGATTTTTTGGCTATGTGCTAGAAATGAAATGCAGTGCGGATTGGATGACAGGCACCCTAGGCACCCAGGATCGGCTTTAGTTTCACGTGTATCTCTTAAGCCGGCAGAGAAAACCCACCTGATATGCGCTCCACACAATTGAATAGAGACGCCGTTGATTTTCTATGGGAATTGCAGAAATGACTTCTAAGCCTCAAAATAATGACTTTTTTTTCCTAAGGTGGTAGGAATGAAACTCAGTGCGGGCTGGATGGGGTCCCCCCTGGGCACCGCAGACCTAAGCTTGTTTAACTCCTACCTCTTAAAGGGACCGAGAAAAAATGTTCTTTTCTGCACTCCAATGTAAGTCAATGGGGCGATTTTTTGGCTATGTGCTAGAAATGAAATTCAGTGCGGATTGGATGACAGGCACCCTAGGCACCCAGGATCAGCTTTAGTTTCACGTGTATCTCTTAAGCCGGCAGAGAAAACCCACCTGATATGCGCTCCACACAATTGAATAGAGACGCCATTGATTTTCTATGGGAATTGCAGAAATGACTTCTAAGCCTCAAAATAATGACTTTTTTTCCTAAGGTGGTAGGAATGAAACTCAGTGCGGGCTGGATGGGGTCCCCCCTGGGCACCGCAGACCTAAGCTTGTTTAACTCCTACCTCTTAAAGGGACCGAGAAAAAATGACCTTTTCTGCACTCCAATGTAAGTCAATGGGGCGATTTTTTGGCTATGTGCTAGAAATGAAATGCAGTGCGGATTGGATGACAGGCACCCTAGGCACCCAGGATCAGCTTTAGTTTCACGTGTATCTCTTAAGCCGGCAGAGAAAACCCACCTGATATGCGCTCCACACAATTGAATAGAGACGCCAGTTGATTTTCTATGGGAATTGCAGAAATGACTTCTAAGCCTCAAAATAATGACTTTTTTTCCTAAGGTGGTAGGAATGAAACTCAGTGCGGGCTGGATGGGGTCCCCCCTGGGCACCGCAGACCTAAGCTTGTTTAACTCCTACCTCTTAAAGGGACCGAGAAAAAATGACCTTTTCTGCACTCCAATGTAAGTCAATGGGGCGATTTTTTGGCTATGTGCTAGAAATGAAATGCAGTGCGGATTGGATGACAGGCACCCTAGGCACCCAGGATCGGCTTTAGTTTCACGTGTATCTCTTAAGCCGGCAGAGAAAACCCACCTGATATGCGCTCCACACAATTGAATAGAGACGCCGTTGATTTTCTATGGGAATTGCAGAAATGACTTCTAAGCCTCAAAATAATGACTTTTTTTTCCTAAGGTGGTAGGAATGAAACTCAGTGCGGGCTGGATGGGGTCCCCCCTGGGCACCGCAGACCTAAGCTTGTTTAACTCCTACCTCTTAAAGGGACCGAGAAAAAATGACCTTTTCTGCACTCCAATGTAAGTCAATGGGGCGATTTTTTGGCTATGTGCTAGAAATGAAATGCAGTGCGGATTGGATGACAGGCACCCTAGGCACCCAGGATCAGGCTTTAGTTTCACGTGTATCTCTTAAGCCGGCAGAGAAAACCCACCTAATATGCGCTCCACACAATTGAATAGAGACGCCAGTTGATTTTCTATGGGAATTGCAGAAATGACTTCTAAGCCTCAAAATAATGACTTTTTTTCCTAAGGTGGTAGGAATGAAACTCAGTGCGGGCTGGATGGGGTCCCCCCTGGGCACCGCAGACCTAAGCTTGTTTAACTCCTACCTCTTAAAGGGACCGAGAAAAAATGTACCTTTTCTGCACTCCAATGTAAGTCAATGGGGCGATTTTTTGGCTATGTGCTAGAAATGAAATGCAGTGCGGATTGGATGACAGGCACCCTAGGCACCCAGGATCGGCTTTAGTTTCACGTGTATCTCTTAAGCCGGCAGAGAAAACCCACCTGATATGCGCTCCACACAATTGAATAGAGACGCCGTTGATTTTCTATGGGAATTGCAGAAATGACTTCTAAGCCTCAAAATAATGACTTTTTTTCCTAAGGTGGTAGGAATGAAACTCAGTGCGGGCTGGATGGGGTCCCCCCTGGGCACCGCAGACCTAAGCTTGTTTAACTCCTACCTCTTAAAGGGACCGAGAAAAAATGACCTTTTCTGCACTCCAATGTAAGTCAATGGGGCGATTTTTTGGCTATGTGCTAGAAATGAAATGCAGTGCGGATTGGATGACAGGCACCCTAGGCACCCAGGATCGGCTTTAGTTTCACGTGTATCTCTTAAGCCGGCAGAGAAAACCCACCTGATATGCGCTCCACACAATTGAATAGAGACGCCGTTGATTTTCTATGGGAATTGCAGAAATGACTTCTAAGCCTCAAAATAATGACTTTTTTTCCTAAGGTGGTAGGAATGAAACTCAGTGCGGGCTGGATGGGGTCCCCCCTGGGCACCGCAGACCTAAGCTTGTTTAACTCCTACCTCTTAAAGGGACCGAGAAAAAATGACCTTTTCTGCACTCCAATGTAAGTCAATGGGGCGATTTTTTGGCTATGTGCTAGAAATGAAATGCAGTGCGGATTGGATGACAGGCACCCTAGGCACCCAGGATCGGCTTTAGTTTCACGTGTATCTCTTAAGCCGGCAGAGAAAACCCACCTAATATGCGCTCCACACAATTGAATAGAGACGCCGTTGATTTTCTATGGGAATTGCAGAAATGACTTCTAAGCCTCAAAATAATGACTTTTTTTCCTAAGGTGGTAGGAATGAAACTCAGTGCGGGCTGGATGGGGTCCCCCCTGGGCACCGCAGACCTAAGCTTGTTTAACTCCTACCTCTTAAAGGGACCGAGAAAAAATGACCTTTTCTGCACTCCAATGTAAGTCAATGGGGCGATTTTTTGGCTATGTGCTAGAAATGAAATGCAGTGCGGATTGGATGACAGGCACCCTAGGCACCCAGGATCAGCTTTAGTTTCACGTGTATCTCTTAAGCCGGCAGAGAAAACCCACCTAATATGCGCTCCACACAATTGAATAGAGACGCCATTGATTTTCTATGGGAATTGCAGAAATGACTTCTAAGCCTCAAAATAATGACTTTTTTTCCTAAGGTGGTAGGAATGAAACTCAGTGCGGGCTGGATGGGGTCCCCCCTGGGCACCGCAGACCTAAGCTTGTTTAACTCCTACCTCTTAAAGGGACCGAGAAAAAATGTACCTTTTCTGCACTCCAATGTAAGTCAATGGGGCGATTTTTTGGCTATGTGCTAGAAATGAAATGCAGTGCGGATTGGATGACAGGCACCCTAGGCACCCAGGATCGGCTTTAGTTTCACGTGTATCTCTTAAGCCGGCAGAGAAAACCCACCTGATATGCGCTCCACACAATTGAATAGAGACGCCGTTGATTTTCTATGGGAATTGCAGAAATGACTTCTAAGCCTCAAAATAATGACTTTTTTTCCTAAGGTGGTAGGAATGAAACTCAGTGCGGGCTGGATGGGGTCCCCCCTGGGCACCGCAGACCTAAGCTTGTTTAACTCCTACCTCTTAAAGGGACCGAGAAAAAATGACCTTTTCTGCACTCCAATGTAAGTCAATGGGGCGATTTTTTGGCTATGTGCTAGAAATGAAATGCAGTGCGGATTGGATGACAGGCACCCTAGGCACCCAGGATCAGGCTTTAGTTTCACGTGTATCTCTTAAGCCGGCAGAGAAAACCCACCTGATATGCGCTCCACACAATTGAATAGAGACGCCATTGATTTTCTATGGGAATTGCAGAAATGACTTCTAAGCCTCAAAATAATGACTTTTTTTCCTAAGGTGGTAGGAATGAAACTCAGTGCGGGCTGGATGGGGTCCCCCCTGGGCACCGCAGACCTAAGCTTGTTTAACTCCTACCTCTTAAAGGGACCGAGAAAAAATGACCTTTTCTGCACTCCAATGTAAGTCAATGGGGCGATTTTTTGGCTATGTGCTAGAAATGAAATGCAGTGCGGATTGGATGACAGGCACCCTAGGCACCCAGGATCGCTTTAGTTTCACGTGTATCTCTTAAGCCGGCAGAGAAAACCCACCTGATATGCGCTCCACACAATTGAATAGAGACGCCAGTTGATTTTCTATGGGAATTGCAGAAATGACTTCTAAGCCTCAAAATAATGACTTTTTTTCCTAAGGTGGTAGGAATGAAACTCAGTGCGGGCTGGATGGGGTCCCCCCTGGGCACCGCAGACCTAAGCTTGTTTAACTCCTACCTCTTAAAGGGACCGAGAAAAAATGACCTTTTCTGCACTCCAATGTAAGTCAATGGGGCGATTTTTTGGCTATGTGCTAGAAATGAAATGCAGTGCGGATTGGATGACAGGCACCCTAGGCACCCAGGATCGGCTTTAGTTTCACGTGTATCTCTTAAGCCGGCAGAGAAAACCCACCTGATATGCGCTCCACACAATTGAATAGAGACGCCATTGATTTTCTTTGGGAATTGCAGAAATGACTTCTAAGCCTCAAAATAATGACTTTTTTTCCTAAGGTGGTAGGAATGAAACTCAGTGCGGGCTGGATGGGGTCCCCCCTGGGCACCGCAGACCTAAGCTTGTTTAACTCCTACCTCTTAAAGGGACCGAGTAAAAATGACCTTTTCTGCACTCCAATGTAAGTCAATGGGGCGATTTTTTGGCTATGTGCTAGAAATGAAATGCAGTGCGGATTGGATGACAGGCACCCTAGGCACCCAGGATCGGCTTTAGTTTCACGTGTATCTCTTAAGCCGGCAGAGAAAACCCACCTGATATGCGCTCCACACAATTGAATAGAGACGCCGTTGATTTTCTATGGGAATTGCAGAAATGACTTCTAAGCCTCAAAATAATGACTTTTTTTCCTAAGGTGGTAGGAATGAAACTCAGTGCGGGCTGGATGGGGTCCCCCCTGGGCACCGCAGACCTAAGCTTGTTTAACTCCTACCTCTTAAAGGGACCGAGAAAAAATGACCTTTTCTGCACTCCAATGTAAGTCAATGGGGCGATTTTTTGGCTATGTGCTAGAAATGAAATGCAGTGCGGATTGGATGACAGGCACCCTAGGCACCCAGGATCAGCTTTAGTTTCACGTGTATCTCTTAAGCCGGCAGAGAAAACCCACCTAATATGCGCTCCACACAATTGAATAGAGACGCCATTGATTTTCTATGGGAATTGCAGAAATGACTTCTAAGCCTCAAAATAATGACTTTTTTTCCTAAGGTGGTAGGAATGAAACTCAGTGCGGGCTGGATGGGGTCCCCCCTGGGCACCGCAGACCTAAGCTTGTTTAACTCCTACCTCTTAAAGGGACCGAGAAAAAATGTTCTTTTCTGCACTCCAATGTAAGTCAATGGGGCGATTTTTTGGCTATGTGCTAGAAATGAAATGCAGTGCGGATTGGATGACAGGCACCCTAGGCACCCAGGATCGGCTTTAGTTTCACGTGTATCTCTTAAGCCGGCAGAGAAAACCCACCTGATATGCGCTCCACACAATTGAATAGAGACGCCGTTGATTTTCTATGGGAATTGCAGAAATGACTTCTAAGCCTCAAAATAATGACTTTTTTTCCTAAGGTGGTAGGAATGAAACTCAGTGCGGGCTGGATGGGGTCCCCCCTGGGCACCGCAGACCTAAGCTTGTTTAACTCCTACCTCTTAAAGGGACCGAGAAAAAATGACCTTTTCTGCACTCCAATGTAAGTCAATGGGGCGATTTTTTGGCTATGTGCTAGAAATGAAATGCAGTGCGGATTGGATGACAGGCACCCTAGGCACCCAGGATCGGCTTTAGTTTCACGTGTATCTCTTAAGCCGGCAGAGAAAACCCACCTGATATGCGCTCCACACAATTGAATAGAGACGCCGTTGATTTTCTATGGGAATTGCAGAAATGACTTCTAAGCCTCAAAATAATGACTTTTTTTCCTAAGGTGGTAGGAATGAAACTCAGTGCGGGCTGGATGGGGTCCCCCCTGGGCACCGCAGACCTAAGCTTGTTTAACTCCTACCTCTTAAAGGGACCGAGAAAAAATGACCTTTTCTGCACTCCAATGTAAGTCAATGGGGCGATTTTTTGGCTATGTGCTAGAAATGAAATGCAGTGCGGATTGGATGACAGGCACCCTAGGCACCCAGGATCGGCTTTAGTTTCACGTGTATCTCTTAAGCCGGCAGAGAAAACCCACCTGATATGCGCTCCACACAATTGAATAGAGACGCCGTTGATTTTCTATGGGAATTGCAGAAATGACTTCTAAGCCTCAAAATAATGACTTTTTTTCCTAAGGTGGTAGGAATGAAACTCAGTGCGGGCTGGATGGGGTCCCCCCTGGGCACCGCAGACCTAAGCTTGTTTAACTCCTACCTCTTAAAGGGACCGAGAAAAAATGACCTTTTCTGCACTCCAATGTAAGTCAATGGGGCGATTTTTTGGCTATGTGCTAGAAATGAAATGCAGTGCGGATTGGATGACAGGCACCCTAGGCACCCAGGATCGGCTTTAGTTTCACGTGTATCTCTTAAGCCGGCAGAGAAAACCCACCTAATATGCGCTCCACACAATTGAATAGAGACGCCGTTGATTTTCTATGGGAATTGCAGAAATGACTTCTAAGCCTCAAAATAATGACTTTTTTTCCTAAGGTGGTAGGAATGAAACTCAGTGCGGGCTGGATGGGGTCCCCCCTGGGCACCGCAGACCTAAGCTTGTTTAACTCCTACCTCTTAAAGGGACCGAGAAAAAATGACCTTTTCTGCACTCCAATGTAAGTCAATGGGGCGATTTTTTGGCTATGTGCTAGAAATGAAATGCAGTGCGGATTGGATGACAGGCACCCTAGGCACCCAGGATCGGCTTTAGTTTCACGTGTATCTCTTAAGCCGGCAGAGAAAACCCACCTGATATGCGCTCCACACAATTGAATAGAGACGCCGTTGATTTTCTATGGGAATTGCAGAAATGACTTCTAAGCCTCAAAATAATGACTTTTTTTCCTAAGGTGGTAGGAATGAAACTCAGTGCGGGCTGGATGGGGTCCCCCCTGGGCACCGCAGACCTAAGCTTGTTTAACTCCTACCTCTTAAAGGGACCGAGAAAAAATTACCTTTTCTGCACTCCAATGTAAGTCAATGGGGCGATTTTTTGGCTATGTGCTAGAAATGAAATGCAGTGCGGATTGGATGACAGGCACCCTAGGCACCCAGGATCGGCTTTAGTTTCACGTGTATCTCTTAAGCCGGCAGAGAAAACCCACCTGATATGCGCTCCACACAATTGAATAGAGACGCCGTTGATTTTCTATGGGAATTGCAGAAATGACTTCTAAGCCTCAAAATAATGACTTTTTTTCCTAAGGTGGTAGGAATGAAACTCAGTGCGGGCTGGATGGGGTCCCCCCTGGGCACCGCAGACCTAAGCTTGTTTAACTCCTACCTCTTAAAGGGACCGAGAAAAAATGACCTTTTCTGCACTCCAATGTAAGTCAATGGGGCGATTTTTTGGCTATGTGCTAGAAATGAAATGCAGTGCGGATTGGATGACAGGCACCCTAGGCACCCAGGATCAGCTTTAGTTTCACGTGTATCTCTTAAGCCGGCAGAGAAAACCCACCTAATATGCGCTCCACACAATTGAATAGAGACGCCATTGATTTTCTATGGGAATTGCAGAAATGACTTCTAAGCCTCAAAATAATGACTTTTTTTCCTAAGGTGGTAGGAATGAAACTCAGTGCGGGCTGGATGGGGTCCCCCCTGGGCACCGCAGACCTAAGCTTGTTTAACTCCTACCTCTTAAAGGGACCGAGAAAAAATGACCTTTTCTGCACTCCAATGTAAGTCAATGGGGCGATTTTTTGGCTATGTGCTAGAAATGAAATGCAGTGCGGATTGGATGACAGGCACCCTAGGCACCCAGGATCGGCTTTAGTTTCACGTGTATCTCTTAAGCCGGCAGAGAAAACCCACCTGATATGCGCTCCACACAATTGAATAGAGACGCCGTTGATTTTCTAACAAATTTAAATTTTTATTAAAGAAATAAAGGGTTACAGAAAAGAGAAACACCGTAATAAAGCAGTATGAGAGCAAAAGTTTTATCTTTGGGGTGTATTATGGGAGAGGCTATGTAAAGAAGAAGGGGAGGGGGGGTGGGGGTGGGGGGTATGGAATGTTGGTAGGGGAGGGATGGGATAGGGGGGTAAGGGACCATGAAGGGAAGACATAAACAAACTCTTCTATTGATTACGTGCATAGTCTCTATCAATAGGTAGCTTATATCACATGTCTTGGTATGCCCCCATATAATACAGTATGATTATACTATGAAACGCCCCCAGAATGGTCTTACACCAAACGGGGATAAGAGATAGCCTATAGTATATAAGGATAAGGTGGGGAGTGGCAACCAGAAAAAGAGATAGGATTAGGCATAGATATAGATACTGCGGTTGTGTACTTGTAAGGCCAAAGGCCTATTATGATTATGTCTCCTTTATAGATATCCTTACGTATCAAATAATAGACATAACCTACCTTCATACTTGTCGTTGGCAACACAGAGACATTGATTGAAGCAAGGCCTCAAGGACCGACTTCTTTCGTGCAGTATGACATGGAGAAAGGTCAGTGCTTCTCTGAAATATGTATGTGTGCGAGCATTGCTTTATATTATTAAACTATGATTCTATCTATGTTGTGTGACTTGTGTGGGCTGAACTCAATAAAAGTTTATATTGATCTGTCTCTTTGAATTTTTTCCAGTTATTCCATTTAGTATGGAATTTCTTCCCAGTGTCCAGATCTTCTGAAACTAGTTCTTCTAATCGGTGTATCATGTTTACTTCTTCAACCCATTCATAGATATAAGGTGCTGACGTGGATCTCCACTTTCTCGCAATTATTGCTCTAGCTGCA
Source organism: Dendropsophus ebraccatus (assembly GCF_027789765.1). NCBI lineage: Eukaryota > Metazoa > Chordata > Amphibia > Anura > Hylidae > Dendropsophus > Dendropsophus ebraccatus. The sequence goes on along the minus strand of NW_027210074.1, from coordinate 27,243 downwards.
GTCAGAAGGAAGCCCACCCCTGAGTTTTTCACCATGTGTCTCTGTCCTGTTATCATTGATAAAAGCGCCTGTTTGGGCTGGTTGTCCACCTGAATATCCACTATATTGTTTATGACACTTATTACCTCTGACCAAAAGGTTTTTACTATGGAACAATCCCACCATATATGTAACATAGTGCCTCTCTCCATGCCACATCTCCAGCAGAGATCGCTACGATTTGGGTACATTGAGGCTAATTTAGCTGGCACAAGGTACCATCGAGCCAAAATTTTGAAGTTCCTCTCTTGTATTTTACAAGAGATGGACGTCTTGTGCGTTAAGTAGAAGGCCATGGAGACCTCCTCAGATGTGAAAGAGATCCCCAATTCCCTCTCCCAGCTTGTAAAGTAATCCGGGCGAAATTCTTCTTCACCAGATACCAGTAGTTTATATATCAGCGAGACAGCTTTAGATGTGGTGGATGAAGAGACACATAGCTCTTCAAAGGGCAATAGATTCCTAGTCAAACTAAGTGTATGTTTCTGTCTTTCAACAAATGATTCTAGTTGAGAATATTGTAATTGTACCGTTTCTAGTGGTAGGGCTTCTCTTTCCTTTTTAAAAGGGAGGTCCTCAATCAGTTTAACCCTATTCTTGGAAAGTAGAGAGTGAAATGTGATATTCCTATCAGTAGGGATACCTAGGAAGGCGCGTTTGTGTAAGGCTGGTATGAATCTCAAATTTCGGCCTAATGGTATGAGGGGACCATCTGCCTTAAATTGTTCTGACATCATATGTTTGGGGGAGTTTATTAAAGATACAATGGAGGCACTGACTGGAGATAAAGATAAATATTTTATGTCTTTCAAGATCTCTTTAGGAGTCCACAAAATAGCTGCAGGTTCAAACTTTGTAATATCGGCCTCCAATTGTATCCATAATTTATTATTTCTGTGTTTGAAAGCATCAAGGACCCTGTTCAGAATGGCCGCTTGATAATATGCTTTGCAACTTGGCAAATTTAATCCTCCCTCTAGTTTGGGTCTAATAAGTGTCTTTGAAGCAATGCGGGCAGGTTTTTGGGCCCAAACAAATTTAGTGAAGGTTGAGTTCATCCTGGATAGGTAGGGCTGTTTCAAAGTTGCGGGAACCGCTTGAAATAAATACAACAAGCGTGGCAAAACATTCATTTTTAAGATGTTGATCCTTCCTATCCAGGAGAACTCCTTCTTTTCCCACCCTCCCATATCACTTTTTATTTTTTTCATTAAAGGGTCAAAGTTCTCTTTAATTATAGTCTCTGGGGAAGTCGCTACTTGTGTCCCTAAGTAGCTAAGCGTGTTTGTCCTCCAATTAAAGGGGTAATTTTCTGTTAAATTTTTCCTAATCTCTTCTGATAATGCTATAGTAAGCGCTTCACATTTGTTTACATTCAGCTTATAGTTACTGTGAAAGGCAAACTCCTCAATGGTAGCTAGTAGAGAGGGCAGTGACGTATGTGGTTGCCTAATAAAGAGAAGTAGGTCGTCTGCGTAAGCTGAGCAGACATGGTGTCTGTCCCCCACCCTAATACCTTTAATGTCCGGATTGTTCCTAATCGAATTCAACAAATGTTCCATGCATAAGACATAGAGCATTGGTGAAAGGGGGCACCCCTGGCGTGTTCCATTCCTAATATTTAAAGTCTGTGACAATGTTCCATTAATTTTTATTTTAGCGGATGGGTTATTGTAAAGGGCCATTATTTTAGAAATCAAATTTGGGCCCAATCCAATTTGCTTTAACGTGAGCTCCAGGAATTTCCAATCGACCCTGTCAAAGGCCTTCTCAGCGTCTAGTGCAAGGAGTACTGTGCCAAGTCTAGCATTGTGTGAGTAATTAGCAAGAGCAAACGCTCTAAGCGTATTGTCTCTTGCTTCTCTGTTTTGAATAAATCCCACTTGATCAGGGTCGACTAAAAACTCCAGGAGCCCCGAAAGTCTATTCGCGATAATTTTTGAATAAATTTTTGTATCTACATTGAGTAGGGAAATGGGCCTATAGTTGTTACATGAACTCGCGTCCTTGCCTTCTTTTGGGATTACTGTGATGAATGCTTCTAAAGCTGAGGGAGGAAATTTTTGTGATGTGGAGATGGAATTAAACGCTTTTAAAAGGTGGGGAGAAATGATATCTGAGAATAGTTTATAAAACTTAGCTGTATAACCATCTGGGCCTGGGGATTTGCCATTTGAGAGGTTTCTAATGACTTCTTTAATCTCTCCCAGTGTGAACTCTTCATCTAGCTCACTACTCTCGACAGGAGATATTTCAGGGAGTTTAGTTTTGTTGATATATTCTAGCATTGAGTCAGGTGAGGATGTCATATCTGGTGGTCTATTATTCTTGGGGAGCTGGTATAATTTATCATAAAAATTTTTAAAGGTATCAGAAATCTCTTCTGTTTTGTATGTGATAACCCCTTTTGTATTTCTAATAGAGGGAATAATATTGGATGTTCTTTTATTCTTCAGGGCGTTTGCCAAAAATCTACTGGGCCTGTTACTCCAAATATAAAAACTCTTCCCACAAATTTGTACAGTCCTTTTGTACTGCTCATGGATAATATCCTTTATTTTACCTCTTGTTTCAGTCAATTCTATTAATGTCTCGGGCAATAAGGACCTTTTATGTACTGCTTCTAAATCATCTAATTTGGATAAAAGGCCATTCAATTTTTTCGTTTTGTCCCTTTTAAGTCTAGCCCCGTGAGAAATCAAGATACCCCTTGCAGAGGCCTTAAAGGCTTCCCATTTAAAAACCTCTGCAGTAGGATCACTTTTATGAGCCTGATCAAAGATGTCGAATGTGTTTTTGAGATCGGCTACACAGGCGGTGTCATCTAGCAGGGACTCATTTAATCTCCATGTTGCGGCCAGCTTCTTTCTAGGAAGAAGAGCCACAGTGATGTGCACTGGAGCGTGGTCCGACAATACTAAATTTCCTATTGAGGCGTCTTTAACGAGACCCAAAAGGGGATGTGCTGTGAAAATATAATCCAGTCTAGAGTAAGATGCTGTTGGAACGGAGTAAAATGAATAATCCCTTCCTGTAGCATTTAAAAGTCTCCATGAGTCGAACAATTTGAGATCCCTCAGGGATTTTTGGATTTTCTTAATTTCCCTAAAGGCAATTTTAGTTTTTCCTGAGGAAGTGTCTATAAGAGGATTCATTGGAACATTGAAATCCCCTCCGAGTAAAATCTGTCCCTTTGCGAATAATTGCAGCTCATTCAGTGTCTCTGTAATGAATTTGGCCTGATTTAGATTTGGTGCATATAGGTTTGCTAAGGTTAGAGACTCTTCCGCAATTACACAATTGATGAAAATATATCTGGCATCTGGGTCAATTTTAGCATCTATCAATTTAAAAGGGAGTGTTCTATGGATGCCTATAGAGACCCCTTTTGTCTTTTTATCGGGTGAAGTTGCATGAAACCAATAGGTGAAATATCTATTTTTCCCTAAATCTGGGGTTTTATCTGTTTTAAAATGAGTTTCTTGAAGCATGACTATATGTGTTTTCCTCTTGTGTAGTGAGTATAGTATGTTTGAGCGTTTTTCCGGTGTATTGAACCCATTTACGTTTAGTGTTGTGATGGTGATGTCTGTCATGGTGCTTGTGCGAATGTATAACTTACAATTGGGCGGATGTCTATGTCTGTTGTGTTGTCTTGTTCTTGTCGTTCAGAGATGTCCTCTGTGTTGCCAAGGACTGTTCGCGACCACAACCGCAGGAGGATGAAGAGTGAAGGGAAGAACTAGACGGAACTAGGGAAAAGGAAAGGAGAAGATTAAGCACTTCAAGAAAAATAAAAAGGTGCAATTAATATAAACAGATAAGTTTAACCAACTAAAAAGAGAAAAAGGGACAAAGCAAAAACTAAACTAACAAAAAAAAGCGATATAAATCGCGAGGGACTATTTATGACAATTAGTCAATAAGTCTTGTTAAGCAAGACAAACTATTGGGAGGGTGAGTTGAAACGTTGATGGGCCTAAGTGAGAACTAAAGTGTCTTGGCCTATTCTGCATCCTAATATCATTTAGGAGGGAATAAAAAAGCAATGTAAGTAAAATATTTATTAGAAAGTCCTATATAAAACCTTTTGATGAAACATTTATCCAAATATCCTATTAACTATCACCCATATAGATGGCAACCCTCGAGCCTCAAGGCAAATGAAAATTATCTAACATATGTTAAAACAACAAGCAGAGGCTCCAAGATCGCCATCAATCTAATAAAGCCATTCCATTTAGATAAATCCCTATCACTATGGGAGCTATCCTTAATACTGACGTTTAAACAAATAAATATCTGCATAAGACTAACAATCAGCTGCTACTCAAGGAAGAAAACATGCACAGCAACAAAAGCATAATATAGATAACTTAGTCAGGTAGCAGCATCTCGGCACTCTCTTCAACACGGTCCAGGCTGTTGACTCCTCTTCATCTTCCTCTCCCTCTCTCTTTTCGACATTGGTGGCAGGTCTCGTCTCCCGGCCTCATCTGTGTCTTCAGGTCTTGATCTCGAGATGTAGCTAGGCGGAGGTAATATCATGGTCTCATGTAGATCGCACCATTCGTGTAGGTAAAGATTTGGAAGCTTTAACGCTGTCAGGAACTCCGGCAGGTCCTTGGGTTCTCTTAAAATCAGAGTACTTCCCTCGAATCTCACATATAAAGAGAATGGAAATCCCCACTTATATTGAATATTGAGCTCCTGTAATTTTTGCGTAAGTGGTCGAAGCGTAGCTCTTTGTCTCAGAGTCAGTAATGATAAGTCTGTAAAAAGCTGGATCTTAGCACCATTAAAATCAATATTGTGGATTTCTCTCGCCCTCTTCATAATGTCTTCCTTTAATGTATAATAATGCACTCTGCATATGGTATCCCTGGGCCGTCTTGAATCTTTTCCCTTTGGTTTTAGTGCTCGATGAACCCTGTCAAGTTCTATGTGGGTATCAAGGGGTCTTCCCAGAATCCTGTTGAACAAAGAGGATACCGCACCGTATAATTCCGCCGTCTTAACCTCTTCCGGCAATCCTCTGATCCTTATGTTGTTACGACGGCTCCTATTCTCGACGTCATCAAGTCTGAGGGTAATCATCTTCTGGGAAATTTTAAGGGTTTCTGTAACGTAAGTCAACTCCCTTATTTTGTCATCTTGCTTCATCTGAGATTTTTCAATACCCACTGTTTTTTTCTCCAAGGTTATGACTTTATCCTGCACCACAGTGAGATCTCTTTTCCACGCTGCTTTAAGTTCGTTTCCCAGGTTATTCAAATCCTGTTTAGTAGGAATCAGCGACAGTAACGCCTGCAGCTCAGGATGCCCTTGTAAAGCCTTCATAGCATTTTCCGAAGCGGCTGTTTGTACAGACATATTACTTGTAGGCTGATATATTACAGAGTCAGCTGAAGAGTTCGAGGATTCTTCAGATGATGGCAAATCGTGAGCGTAGAACGACTTATTCATCTCGCGCTTATTTGGCGTTTTCAATAGCTTCCTCTTAATTGGGGGAGAGCTTTCCACATCTGAGTCATTGGGGGTTGAATCCCCTTCTGATACATCCGACTCCAGAGTATCTCTCTTATATTGTGCAGTTTTGTGTGAACGCAAGGAATTCTGCCCCGCCTTTTTAAATCTGCCATAAGGTTGAGTAAAATCCATGTGATAATCCTGTTCCTTATGCAACATATCAACTTTTAAGGTTAGAGGGACAGGAACATCATCAGTGGGCTTATTGGCAACATGTGGCATATTCCTAGTCGCCTCCTCCAATATGGCCGCCTGTGCTGAATTTGCTGGTACAGGCTTCAATTGGCCATCTGCAGACTCAGCGGGGTTCATGCACAAATTCATGGACTGCCTCTGCCTCTGAGGGTCCCACAAAACAGACACATTGCACTTATTAGGGGTTGCATTAAAATCCCCTTTCATATTATGTGGCTCTTTCCCCTCTGCCACAACCAATATGGCCGCCGTCCCTGCACTCTGGGCCTCTGCACTTTGCCGGCTAACGGAGCTGTCCAGCACTGCAGTGCTGATCTCAGGGGTCTGTCGGCGCACATCGGGTACCTTACTGAGATCGGATGCCTCCACTGCAGAAATCCGAGCTGCCGCAGGTCCCGGGCCGACTCCTTTCCTCTGCTCCGGCTCTTTAAAGATGGCCGCCGGATCATCCCGCCTCGTGTTGCGGCTGCCGCGGACCTCCGTGTCCTCTGACAGCCGCTCCGAGCTCCTGGATAACTTGTCCGTTCCGCTCCCCACTGTCTCCTCATCTTTCATCTTCTTGCCGGTCTTCTTCACTACCGGCATACCGGCGCTAGACCCTCTCAAAGCTGAGGCCGACACCGGAGCTCTCACAGTGCGCTGTGTGCCATCAGCGCGTCAAGCCACGCCTCCCGCCATTGATTTTCTATGGGAATTGCAGAAATGACTTCTAAGCCTCAAAATAATGACTTTTTTTCCTAAGGTGGTAGGAATGAAACTCAGTGCGGGCTGGATGGGGTCCCCCCTGGGCACCGCAGACCTAAGCTTGTTTAACTCCTACCTCTTAAAGGGACCGAGAAAAAATGACCTTTTCTGCACTCCAATGTAAGTCAATGGGGCGATTTTTTGGCTATGTGCTAGAAATGAAATGCAGTGCGGATTGGATGACAGGCACCCTAGGCACCCAGGATCGGCTTTAGTTTCACGTGTATCTCTTAAGCCGGCAGAGAAAACCCACCTGATATGCGCTCCACACAATTGAATAGAGACGCCGTTGATTTTCTATGGGAATTGCAGAAATGACTTCTAAGCCTCAAAATAATGACTTTTTTTCCTAAGGTGGTAGGAATGAAACTCAGTGCGGGCTGGATGGGGTCCCCCCTGGGCACCGCAGACCTAAGCTTGTTTAACTCCTACCTCTTAAAGGGACCGAGAAAAAATGACCTTTTCTGCACTCCAATGTAAGTCAATGGGGCGATTTTTTGGCTATGTGCTAGAAATGAAATGCAGTGCGGATTGGATGACAGGCACCCTAGGCACCCAGGATCGGCTTTAGTTTCACGTGTATCTCTTAAGCCGGCAGAGAAAACCCACCTGATATGCGCTCCACACAATTGAATAGAGACGCCGTTGATTTTCTATGGGAATTGCAGAAATGACTTCTAAGCCTCAAAATAATGACTTTTTTTCCTAAGGTGGTAGGAATGAAACTCAGTGCGGGCTGGATGGGGTCCCCCCTGGGCACCGCAGACCTAAGCTTGTTTAACTCCTACCTCTTAAAGGGACCGAGAAAAAATGACCTTTTCTGCACTCCAATGTAAGTCAATGGGGCGATTTTTTGGCTATGTGCTAGAAATGAAATGCAGTGCGGATTGGATGACAGGCACCCTAGGCACCCAGGATCAGCTTTAGTTTCACGTGTATCTCTTAAGCCGGCAGAGAAAACCCACCTAATATGCGCTCCACACAATTGAATAGAGACGCCATTGATTTTCTATGGGAATTGCAGAAATGACTTCTAAGCCTCAAAATAATGACTTTTTTTCCTAAGGTGGTAGGAATGAAACTCAGTGCGGGCTGGATGGGGTCCCCCCTGGGCACCGCAGACCTAAGCTTGTTTAACTCCTACCTCTTAAAGGGACCGAGAAAAAATGTTCTTTTCTGCACTCCAATGTAAGTCAATGGGGCGATTTTTTGGCTATGTGCTAGAAATGAAATGCAGTGCGGATTGGATGACAGGCACCCTAGGCACCCAGGATCGGCTTTAGTTTCACGTGTATCTCTTAAGCCGGCAGAGAAAACCCACCTGATATGCGCTCCACACAATTGAATAGAGACGCCGTTGATTTTCTATGGGAATTGCAGAAATGACTTCTAAGCCTCAAAATAATGACTTTTTTTCCTAAGGTGGTAGGAATGAAACTCAGTGCGGGCTGGATGGGGTCCCCCCTGGGCACCGCAGACCTAAGCTTGTTTAACTCCTACCTCTTAAAGGGACCGAGAAAAAATGACCTTTTCTGCACTCCAATGTAAGTCAATGGGGCGATTTTTTGGCTATGTGCTAGAACTGAAATGCAGTGCGGATTGGATGACAGGCACCCTAGGCACCCAGGATCAGGCTTTAGTTTCACGTGTATCTCTTAAGCCGGCAGAGAAAACCCACCTGATATGCGCTCCACACAATTGAATAGAGACGCCAGTTGATTTTCTATGGGAATTGCAGAAATGACTTCTAAGCCTCAAAATAATGACTTTTTTTTCCTAAGGTGGTAGGAATGAAACTCAGTGCGGGCTGGATGGGGTCCCCCCTGGGCACCGCAGACCTAAGCTTGTTTAACTCCTACCTCTTAAAGGGACCGAGAAAAAATGTACCTTTTCTGCACTCCAATGTAAGTCAATGGGGCGATTTTTTGGCTATGTGCTAGAAATGAAATGCAGTGCGGATTGGATGACAGGCACCCTAGGCACCCAGGATCGGCTTTAGTTTCACGTGTATCTCTTAAGCCGGCAGAGAAAACCCACCTGAAATGCGCTCCACACAATTGAATAGAGACGCCGTTGATTTTCTATGGGAATTGCAGAAATGACTTCTAAGCCTCAAAATAATGACTTTTTTTCCTAAGGTGGTAGGAATGAAACTCAGTGCGGGCTGGATGGGGTCCCCCCTGGGCACCGCAGACCTAAGCTTGTTTAACTCCTACCTCTTAAAGGGACCGAGAAAAAATGACCTTTTCTGCACTCCAATGTAAGTCAATGGGGCGATTTTTTGGCTATGTGCTAGAAATGAAATTCAGTGCGGATTGGATGACAGGCACCCTAGGCACCCAGGATCGGCTTTAGTTTCACGTGTATCTCTTAAGCCGGCAGAGAAAACCCACCTGATATGCGCTCCACACAATTGAATAGAGACGCCGTTGATTTTCTATGGGAATTGCAGAAATGACTTCTAAGCCTCAAAATAATGACTTTTTTTCCTAAGGTGGTAGGAATGAAACTCAGTGCGGGCTGGATGGGGTCCCCCCTGGGCACCGCAGACCTAAGCTTGTTTAACTCCTACCTCTTAAAGGGACCGAGAAAAAATGACCTTTTCTGCACTCCAATGTAAGTCAATGGGGCGATTTTTTGGCTATGTGCTAGAAATGAAATGCAGTGCGGATTGGATGACAGGCACCCTAGGCACCCAGGATCGGCTTTAGTTTCACGTGTATCTCTTAAGCCGGCAGAGAAAACCCACCTGATATGCGCTCCACACAATTGAATAGAGACGCCGTTGATTTTCTATGGGAATTGCAGAAATGACTTCTAAGCCTCAAAATAATGACTTTTTTTTCCTAAGGTGGTAGGAATGAAACTCAGTGCGGGCTGGATGGGGTCCCCCCTGGGCACCGCAGACCTAAGCTTGTTTAACTCCTACCTCTTAAAGGGACCGAGAAAAAATGACCTTTTCTGCACTCCAATGTAAGTCAATGGGGCGATTTTTTGGCTATGTGCTAGAAATGAAATTCAGTGCGGATTGGATGACAGGCACCCTAGGCACCCAGGATCGGCTTTAGTTTCACGTGTATCTCTTAAGCCGGCAGAGAAAACCCACCTGATATGCGCTCCACACAATTGAATTAGAGACGCCGTTGATTTTCTATGGGAATTGCAGAAATGACTTCTAAGCCTCAAAATAATGACTTTTTTTCCTAAGGTGGTAGGAATGAAACTCAGTGCGGGCTGGATGGGGTCCCCCCTGGGCACCGCAGACCTAAGCTTGTTTAACTCCTACCTCTTAAAGGGACCGAGAAAAAATGACCTTTTCTGCACTCCAATGTAAGTCAATGGGGCGATTTTTTGGCTATGTGCTAGAAATGAAATTCAGTGCGGATTGGATGACAGGCACCCTAGGCACCCAGGATCGGCTTTAGTTTCACGTGTATCTCTTAAGCCGGCAGAGAAAACCCACCTGATATGCGCTCCACACAATTGAATAGAGACGCCGTTGATTTTCTATGGGAATTGCAGAAATGACTTCTAAGCCTCAAAATAATGACTTTTTTTCCTAAGGTGGTAGGAATGAAACTCAGTGCGGGCTGGATGGGGTCCCCCCTGGGCACCGCAGACCTAAGCTTGTTTAACTCCTACCTCTTAAAGGGACCGAGAAAAAATGACCTTTTCTGCACTCCAATGTAAGTCAATGGGGCGATTTTTTGGCTATGTGCTAGAAATGAAATTCAGTGCGGATTGGATGACAGGCACCCTAGGCACCCAGGATCGGCTTTAGTTTCACGTGTATCTCTTAAGCCGGCAGAGAAAACCCACCTGATATGCGCTCCACACAATTGAATAGAGACGCCGTTGATTTTCTATGGGAATTGCAGAAATGACTTCTAAGCCTCAAAATAATGACTTTTTTTCCTAAGGTGGTAGGAATGAAACTCAGTGCGGGCTGGATGGGGTCCCCCCTGGGCACCGCAGACCTAAGCTTGTTTAACTCCTACCTCTTAAAGGGACCGAGAAAAAATGACCTTTTCTGCACTCCAATGTAAGTCAATGGGGCGATTTTTTGGCTATGTGCTAGAAATGAAATGCAGTGCGGATTGGATGACAGGCACCCTAGGCACCCAGGATCGGCTTTAGTTTCACGTGTATCTCTTAAGCCGGCAGAGAAAACCCACCTGATATGCGCTCCACACAATTGAATTAGAGACGCCGTTGATTTTCTATGGGAATTGCAGAAATGACTTCTAAGCCTCAAAATAATGACTTTTTTTCCTAAGGTGGTAGGAATGAAACTCAGTGCGGGCTGGATGGGGTCCCCCCTGGGCACCGCAGACCTAAGCTTGTTTAACTCCTACCTCTTAAAGGGACCGAGAAAAAATGACCTTTTCTGCACTCCAATGTAAGTCAATGGGGCGATTTTTTGGCTATGTGCTAGAAATGAAATGCAGTGCGGATTGGATGACAGGCACCCTAGGCACCCAGGATCGGCTTTAGTTTCACGTGTATCTCTTAAGCCGGCAGAGAAAACCCACCTGATATGCGCTCCACACAATTGAATTAGAGACGCCGTTGATTTTCTATGGGAATTGCAGAAATGACTTCTAAGCCTCAAAATAATGACTTTTTTTCCTAAGGTGGTAGGAATGAAACTCAGTGCGGGCTGGATGGGGTCCCCCCTGGGCACCGCAGACCTAAGCTTGTTTAACTCCTACCTCTTAAAGGGACCGAGAAAAAATGACCTTTTCTGCACTCCAATGTAAGTCAATGGGGCGATTTTTTGGCTATGTGCTAGAAATGAAATGCAGTGCGGATTGGATGACAGGCACCCTAGGCACCCAGGATCGGCTTTAGTTTCACGTGTATCTCTTAAGCCGGCAGAGAAAACCCACCTGATATGCGCTCCACACAATTGAATAGAGACGCCGTTGATTTTCTATGGGAATTGCAGAAATGACTTCTAAGCCTCAAAATAATGACTTTTTTTCCTAAGGTGGTAGGAATGAAACTCAGTGCGGGCTGGATGGGGTCCCCCCTGGGCACCGCAGACCTAAGCTTGTTTAACTCCTACCTCTTAAAGGGACCGAGAAAAAATGACCTTTTCTGCACTCCAATGTAAGTCAATGGGGCGATTTTTTGGCTATGTGCTAGAAATGAAATTCAGTGCGGATTGGATGACAGGCACCCTAGGCACCCAGGATCGGCTTTAGTTTCACGTGTATCTCTTAAGCCGGCAGAGAAAACCCACCTGATATGCGCTCCACACAATTGAATAGAGACGCCGTTGATTTTCTATGGGAATTGCAGAAATGACTTCTAAGCCTCAAAATAATGACTTTTTTTCCTAAGGTGGTAGGAATGAAACTCAGTGCGGGCTGGATGGGGTCCCCCCTGGGCACCGCAGACCTAAGCTTGTTTAACTCCTACCTCTTAAAGGGACCGAGAAAAAATGACCTTTTCTGCACTCCAATGTAAGTCAATGGGGCGATTTTTTGGCTATGTGCTAGAAATGAAATGCAGTGCGGATTGGATGACAGGCACCCTAGGCACCCAGGATCGGCTTTAGTTTCACGTGTATCTCTTAAGCCGGCAGAGAAAACCCACCTGATATGCGCTCCACACAATTGAATAGAGACGCCGTTGATTTTCTATGGGAATTGCAGAAATGACTTCTAAGCCTCAAAATAATGACTTTTTTTCCTAAGGTGGTAGGAATGAAACTCAGTGCGGGCTGGATGGGGTCCCCCCTGGGCACCGCAGACCTAAGCTTGTTTAACTCCTACCTCTTAAAGGGACCGAGAAAAAATGACCTTTTCTGCACTCCAATGTAAGTCAATGGGGCGATTTTTTGGCTATGTGCTAGAAATGAAATGCAGTGCGGATTGGATGACAGGCACCCTAGGCACCCAGGATCGGCTTTAGTTTCACGTGTATCTCTTAAGCCGGCAGAGAAAACCCACCTGATATGCGCTCCACACAATTGAATAGAGACGCCGTTGATTTTCTATGGGAATTGCAGAAATGACTTCTAAGCCTCAAAATAATGACTTTTTTTCCTAAGGTGGTAGGAATGAAACTCAGTGCGGGCTGGATGGGGTCCCCCCTGGGCACCGCAGACCTAAGCTTGTTTAACTCCTACCTCTTAAAGGGACCGAGAAAAAATGACCTTTTCTGCACTCCAATGTAAGTCAATGGGGCGATTTTTTGGCTATGTGCTAGAAATGAAATGCAGTGCGGATTGGATGACAGGCACCCTAGGCACCCAGGATCGGCTTTAGTTTCACGTGTATCTCTTAAGCCGGCAGAGAAAACCCACCTGATATGCGCTCCACACAATTGAATAGAGACGCCAGTTGATTTTCTATGGGAATTGCAGAAATGACTTCTAAGCCTCAAAATAATGACTTTTTTTCCTAAGGTGGTAGGAATGAAACTCAGTGCGGGCTGGATGGGGTCCCCCCTGGGCACCGCAGACCTAAGCTTGTTTAACTCCTACCTCTTAAAGGGACCGAGAAAAAATGACCTTTTCTGCACTCCAATGTAAGTCAATGGGGCGATTTTTTGGCTATGTGCTAGAAATGAAATTCAGTGCGGATTGGATGACAGGCACCCTAGGCACCCAGGATCGGCTTTAGTTTCACGTGTATCTCTTAAGCCGGCAGAGAAAACCCACCTGATATGCGCTCCACACAATTGAATAGAGACGCCGTTGATTTTCTATGGGAATTGCAGAAATGACTTCTAAGCCTCAAAATAATGACTTTTTTTCCTAAGGTGGTAGGAATGAAACTCAGTGCGGGCTGGATGGGGTCCCCCCTGGGCACCGCAGACCTAAGCTTGTTTAACTCCTACCTCTTAAAGGGACCGAGAAAAAATGACCTTTTCTGCACTCCAATGTAAGTCAATGGGGCGATTTTTTGGCTATGTGCTAGAAATGAAATGCAGTGCGGATTGGATGACAGGCACCCTAGGCACCCAGGATCGGCTTTAGTTTCACGTGTATCTCTTAAGCCGGCAGAGAAAACCCACCTGATATGCGCTCCACACAATTGAATTAGAGACGCCGTTGATTTTCTAACTAATTTAAATTTTATTAAAGAAAAATTTTAATACACTTGTTCAAAAAGACGCATAATAAATGAATCCACATAAAATATCAATAAGCAGAAAATGATATAATACTACCTTTGTGGATTTTGATTTGAAAACATAAAATGTGTGTAATAACAGAAGGAAATAAGGGAAAGAGAATGGTAGATTTATAGAGTGTATAAACCCGAAGGTATGATCAGCTCAAGTAGATAGTCTGGGAAAAGAAGACAAGAAAGAGGGGGGGGGGTGCCGCTGCTGTTCTTGTAGATACATATAACTTGAAACAATAAGATTCCATAATCATCTAATATTATGACATTACATCTATAAATAGACCATATAACCTTACCCAAAGGATGTTTGTTGGCGGCACAGAGTCGAATCCCAAACTTCAGATTACGGTTAAATGCATTCAATAAAGATTTCTGGTGTACATAGGTGTGTGAGTGAAATTTTAAAGCATGTTTAAACTGACGTTATAATTTTAGTCGATAAAAGTGAGAGATTATGGTAAGGGGGGGAAGATGTTGTGTTTGAGGCAAAGTTTCTTTCTCTGCTTGTGACCCAAGGTAACCATCAAGCATAAAATATTGTATTAGCGTTTGCTTAGAGAATGTTAGAGCGTTTTTCTGGCACATTGAAGCCGTTGACATTCAATATGCAGAAAACAATGTCTGTCATTTTGTGTGTATGAGAGGCGTACTCACTGGTTGAGAAGAAGTCTGCTTGTAGGTATGACGATTATCTTGTCGTTTCGTGGGGATGACTCTGTGCCGTCAAGTCGCTTGATAATGCAGTTGCACTGAGGGGTAAAGAGAAGAAATAGGGTTAGAAGAATAAAATTAGGGGAAAACAAAAAAAAGGAAAAAAAAAAGCGTATAACTATACGCGGGGAACTATGTGTGACAATTGTCACTTAGTCTTGCTAATCAAGACAATCTATTGGGAGGGTGAGTTGTCACGCTCCTGGAAATGTAAACTACCAAAGGTACCTAGGCCAAAATTTCAACATAATATAATACACGCTTAGAGGACTTTAACTATTGTGTGCCGAGAAGAGGTAGTAAACTAACATATAACTGCTCTCTGGAGACTCGGAAAAGGATTACATGCTAACAAAATTATTTAGTCGTTACCTCTGTGCTTAGAAAAGTAAAAAAGCTATGCCAAAAAGAGAGATCACAAATTACAATGAGTTCCTGCATAAGAGGGAGAGAAACAAAAGTAATCTAAGCTACTAATGAGGAACCTAGAAAATAGCCGTTTCTTTCAGCGCACTCCCGATTGGGGGTCCTTCTGGAAAATCTTCTCTCTTCCTCTCTGCTGCAAAGACGTCCGGTCACTTCTCCTGTTGAATCCTGGGCCTTCGGACCTGGGTTGAGAGACATAGTTAGGCGGTGGGAGCACCATAGTTTCATGCAGATCACACCACTCCGGAAGATATAAAGTTTGAAGGTTCAGTGCTTTCAAGAACTCAGGTAAATCCTTAGGCTCCCTCAGGATAAGGATACTCCCTGCATGTCTTACAGATAGCGAAAAGGGAAATCCCCACTTATACTGGAGGTTCTTTTCCTGCAGTTTATGTATAAGTGGCTTAAGTGTAGCTCTTTGTCTCAGGGTCAATAGCGACAAATCGGTAAAAAGCTGTAATTTTGTCCCGTTGAAGTCGATGTTATGGGTTTCTCTAGCTTTCTTCATGATTTCTTCCTTTTGCGAGTAATAATGAACTCTGCATATGGTATCCCTAGGTCTCTTTGGGTCTTTTCCTTTTGGCTTCAAAGCCCTATGTACTCTATCGATTTCAATGTGGGATTCCGTTGATCTTCCCAGAATGTTGTTAAATATAGAAGAAACGGCCCCGTACAAATCCGCCGATTTAACTTCCTCCGGTAACCCTCTGATCCTAATGTTATTTCGTCTGCTCCTATTCTCTACATCATCCAACCTGAGGGTTATCATTTTCTGGGAAGTTTTCAACGTTTCCGTGGTATATATCAATTCATTAATTTTGTCATTCTGTTTCATTTGAATCTTCTCTAGAGCCACCGATTTTTTCTCTAGAGCTACGACTTTATTGTGTACTAAAGAGAGATCTTTTCGCCACAGAGCCTTCAAATCCCTTGCAAGGTTGTTCAGGTCTTGCTTAGATGGAATGAGAGTAAGTAGGGCTTGTAATTCAGGGTGCCCTTGCAGGGCCTTCAGAGCACTTTCCGAAGCACCTGATTGCGTTTGATTGATTGGCAAGGGATTATAAACCACGGAATCAGTTGATGAAGCAGAGGAATCGTCTGAGGAACCAATTTCACGAGAATAAAAGGACTTGTTCAGATGAGGTTTTTTACGGGTCCTCAGGATTTTCTTTTTAATAGCTGGTAAAAATTCATCATCTGAGTTAATGGGCGTAGAGGACTCTTCAGAGAGTTCTGATTCTTGGGATCCTCTCTTATGTTGAGTGGGTCTATGAGAGTGAGGGGTACATTTTGTGACACAAACTGGATCAGCATGGTGTGTCTCATAGAGATCCTTAGACAATGAGGGGTGAGGAGCAACTGCAGTAGCAGCCATGACAGTGTGGCTGTCTACATATAAATTTTCTCTGGCTGCCCCAGCCAAGATGGCTGATTGCACATTTCTATTATAGCCAGCTCTCTTGTGGGAGTCAAAGCCCTCTTGTGGACTAAGGTAGTTATAGTCAGCTTTATTGGGCTTCTGGGGCTCCCACTTAACTATAATTGAGGTTTTCTTGGGGATCGCATCTGAATCCCTATTTATGTGCTGGACTTTATCCAGCTTTGCCCCAACCAATATGGCCGCCGGGCCCTCATTCATTGCAGCCGCATCTCTGATGCTAATTGAGCTGCCCGGTATAATAGAGGAGACATCGGGTGCCGGCCGGGACCCGCTGCTGTTCACACTCACTGTGTCAGCTGATTTTTTTGCTGCGGGACCTGTCTCCGATCTCCGGTATCCCTCGTCTCCTCTGCTCTCCGCCACCTCCAAGATGGACGGCGCTTTCTCGCACATGGCGCTGCGGCCGCTGCTGTCATCCGATCTGGGCTTCAGCTGATCCGATCCTTTCGGCGGCTGTATCAATTTGCTCCCGGAGAACTCCACGGACTTTGCCTTCTTCTCCTGGCTTTTCACCCTGGACATAGTCGCTTTGGGTCCTATTAAAGCTGCGGCCAGGTACGGAGCTCAACTCACCAGCGTGCTTCCATGAGCGCGGCAAGTCACGCCCCCGCCGTTGATTTTCTATGGGAATTGCAGAAATGACTTCTAAGCCTCAAAATAATGACTTTTTTTCCTAAGGTGGTAGGAATGAAACTCAGTGCGGGCTGGATGGGGTCCCCCCTGGGCACCGCAGACCTAAGCTTGTTTAACTCCTACCTCTTAAAGGGACCGAGAAAAAATGACCTTTTCTGCACTCCAATGTAAGTCAATGGGGCGATTTTTTGGCTATGTGCTAGAAATGAAATGCAGTGCGGATTGGATGACAGGCACCCTAGGCACCCAGGATCGGCTTTAGTTTCACGTGTATCTCTTAAGCCGGCAGAGAAAACCCACCTGATATGCGCTCCACACAATTGAATTAGAGACGCCGTTGATTTTCTATGGGAATTGCAGAAATGACTTCTAAGCCTCAAAATAATGACTTTTTTTCCTAAGGTGGTAGGAATGAAACTCAGTGCGGGCTGGATGGGGTCCCCCCTGGGCACCGCAGACCTAAGCTTGTTTAACTCCTACCTCTTAAAGGGACCGAGAAAAAATGACCTTTTCTGCACTCCAATGTAAGTCAATGGGGCGATTTTTTGGCTATGTGCTAGAAATGAAATTCAGTGCGGATTGGATGACAGGCACCCTAGGCACCCAGGATCGGCTTTAGTTTCACGTGTATCTCTTAAGCCGGCAGAGAAAACCCACCTGATATGCGCTCCACACAATTGAATAGAGACGCCGTTGATTTTCTATGGGAATTGCAGAAATGACTTCTAAGCCTCAAAATAATGACTTTTTTTCCTAAGGTGGTAGGAATGAAACTCAGTGCGGGCTGGATGGGGTCCCCCCTGGGCACCGCAGACCTAAGCTTGTTTAACTCCTACCTCTTAAAGGGACCGAGAAAAAATGACCTTTTCTGCACTCCAATGTAAGTCAATGGGGCGATTTTTTGGCTATGTGCTAGAAATGAAATGCAGTGCGGATTGGATGACAGGCACCCTAGGCACCCAGGATCGGCTTTAGTTTCACGTGTATCTCTTAAGCCGGCAGAGAAAACCCACCTGATATGCGCTCCACACAATTGAATTAGAGACGCCGTTGATTTTCTATGGGAATTGCAGAAATGACTTCTAAGCCTCAAAATAATGACTTTTTTTCCTAAGGTGGTAGGAATGAAACTCAGTGCGGGCTGGATGGGGTCCCCCCTGGGCACCGCAGACCTAAGCTTGTTTAACTCCTACCTCTTAAAGGGACCGAGAAAAAATGACCTTTTCTGCACTCCAATGTAAGTCAATGGGGCGATTTTTTGGCTATGTGCTAGAAATGAAATTCAGTGCGGATTGGATGACAGGCACCCTAGGCACCCAGGATCGGCTTTAGTTTCACGTGTATCTCTTAAGCCGGCAGAGAAAACCCACCTGATATGCGCTCCACACAATTGAATAGAGACGCCGTTGATTTTCTATGGGAATTGCAGAAATGACTTCTAAGCCTCAAAATAATGACTTTTTTTCCTAAGGTGGTAGGAATGAAACTCAGTGCGGGCTGGATGGGGTCCCCCCTGGGCACCGCAGACCTAAGCTTGTTTAACTCCTACCTCTTAAAGGGACCGAGAAAAAATGACCTTTTCTGCACTCCAATGTAAGTCAATGGGGCGATTTTTTGGCTATGTGCTAGAAATGAAATGCAGTGCGGATTGGATGACAGGCACCCTAGGCACCCAGGATCGGCTTTAGTTTCACGTGTATCTCTTAAGCCGGCAGAGAAAACCCACCTGATATGCGCTCCACACAATTGAATTAGAGACGCCGTTGATTTTCTATGGGAATTGCAGAAATGACTTCTAAGCCTCAAAATAATGACTTTTTTTCCTAAGGTGGTAGGAATGAAACTCAGTGCGGGCTGGATGGGGTCCCCCCTGGGCACCGCAGACCTAAGCTTGTTTAACTCCTACCTCTTAAAGGGACCGAGAAAAAATGACCTTTTCTGCACTCCAATGTAAGTCAATGGGGCGATTTTTTGGCTATGTGCTAGAAATGAAATTCAGTGCGGATTGGATGACAGGCACCCTAGGCACCCAGGATCGGCTTTAGTTTCACGTGTATCTCTTAAGCCGGCAGAGAAAACCCACCTGATATGCGCTCCACACAATTGAATAGAGACGCCGTTGATTTTCTATGGGAATTGCAGAAATGACTTCTAAGCCTCAAAATAATGACTTTTTTTCCTAAGGTGGTAGGAATGAAACTCAGTGCGGGCTGGATGGGGTCCCCCCTGGGCACCGCAGACCTAAGCTTGTTTAACTCCTACCTCTTAAAGGGACCGAGAAAAAATGACCTTTTCTGCACTCCAATGTAAGTCAATGGGGCGATTTTTTGGCTATGTGCTAGAAATGAAATTCAGTGCGGATTGGATGACAGGCACCCTAGGCACCCAGGATCGGCTTTAGTTTCACGTGTATCTCTTAAGCCGGCAGAGAAAACCCACCTGATATGCGCTCCACACAATTGAATAGAGACGCCGTTGATTTTCTATGGGAATTGCAGAAATGACTTCTAAGCCTCAAAATAATGACTTTTTTTCCTAAGGTGGTAGGAATGAAACTCAGTGCGGGCTGGATGGGGTCCCCCCTGGGCACCGCAGACCTAAGCTTGTTTAACTCCTACCTCTTAAAGGGACCGAGAAAAAATGACCTTTTCTGCACTCCAATGTAAGTCAATGGGGCGATTTTTTGGCTATGTGCTAGAAATGAAATTCAGTGCGGATTGGATGACAGGCACCCTAGGCACCCAGGATCGGCTTTAGTTTCACGTGTATCTCTTAAGACGGCAGAGAAAACCCACCTGATATGCGCTCCACACAATTGAATAGAGACGCCGTTGATTTTCTATGGGAATTGCAGAAATGACTTCTAAGCCTCAAAATAATGACTTTTTTTCCTAAGGTGGTAGGAATGAAACTCAGTGCGGGCTGGATGGGGTCCCCCCTGGGCACCGCAGACCTAAGCTTGTTTAACTCCTACCTCTTAAAGGGACCGAGAAAAAATGACCTTTTCTGCACTCCAATGTAAGTCAATGGGGCGATTTTTTGGCTATGTGCTAGAAATGAAATGCAGTGCGGATTGGATGACAGGCACCCTAGGCACCCAGGATCGGCTTTAGTTTCACGTGTATCTCTTAAGCCGGCAGAGAAAACCCACCTGATATGCGCTCCACACAATTGAATAGAGACGCCGTTGATTTTCTATGGGAATTGCAGAAATGACTTCTAAGCCTCAAAATAATGACTTTTTTTCCTAAGGTGGTAGGAATGAAACTCAGTGCGGGCTGGATGGGGTCCCCCCTGGGCACCGCAGACCTAAGCTTGTTTAACTCCTACCTCTTAAAGGGACCGAGAAAAAATGACCTTTTCTGCACTCCAATGTAAGTCAATGGGGCGATTTTTTGGCTATGTGCTAGAAATGAAATGCAGTGCGGATTGGATGACAGGCACCCTAGGCACCCAGGATCGGCTTTAGTTTCACGTGTATCTCTTAAGCCGGCAGAGAAAACCCACCTGATATGCGCTCCACACAATTGAATAGAGACGCCGTTGATTTTCTATGGGAATTGCAGAAATGACTTCTAAGCCTCAAAATAATGACTTTTTTTCCTAAGGTGGTAGGAATGAAACTCAGTGCGGGCTGGATGGGGTCCCCCCTGGGCACCGCAGACCTAAGCTTGTTTAACTCCTACCTCTTAAAGGGACCGAGAAAAAATGACCTTTTCTGCACTCCAATGTAAGTCAATGGGGCGATTTTTTGGCTATGTGCTAGAAATGAAATTCAGTGCGGATTGGATGACAGGCACCCTAGGCACCCAGGATCGGCTTTAGTTTCACGTGTATCTCTTAAGCCGGCAGAGAAAACCCACCTGATATGCGCTCCACACAATTGAATTAGAGACGCCGTTGATTTTCTATGGGAATTGCAGAAATGACTTCTAAGCCTCAAAATAATGACTTTTTTTCCTAAGGTGGTAGGAATGAAACTCAGTGCGGGCTGGATGGGGTCCCCCCTGGGCACCGCAGACCTAAGCTTGTTTAACTCCTACCTCTTAAAGGGACCGAGAAAAAATGACCTTTTCTGCACTCCAATGTAAGTCAATGGGGCGATTTTTTGGCTATGTGCTAGAAATGAAATGCAGTGCGGATTGGATGACAGGCACCCTAGGCACCCAGGATCGGCTTTAGTTTCACGTGTATCTCTTAAGCCGGCAGAGAAAACCCACCTGATATGCGCTCCACACAATTGAATAGAGACGCCGTTGATTTTCTATGGGAATTGCAGAAATGACTTCTAAGCCTCAAAATAATGACTTTTTTTCCTAAGGTGGTAGGAATGAAACTCAGTGCGGGCTGGATGGGGTCCCCCCTGGGCACCGCAGACCTAAGCTTGTTTAACTCCTACCTCTTAAAGGGACCGAGAAAAAATGACCTTTTCTGCACTCCAATGTAAGTCAATGGGGCGATTTTTTGGCTATGTGCTAGAAATGAAATGCAGTGCGGATTGGATGACAGGCACCCTAGGCACCCAGGATCGGCTTTAGTTTCACGTGTATCTCTTAAGCCGGCAGAGAAAACCCACCTGATATGCGCTCCACACAATTGAATAGAGACGCCGTTGATTTTCTATGGGAATTGCAGAAATGACTTCTAAGCCTCAAAATAATGACTTTTTTTCCTAAGGTGGTAGGAATGAAACTCAGTGCGGGCTAGATGGGGTCCCCCCTGGGCACCGCAGACCTAAGCTTGTTTAACTCCTACCTCTTAAAGGGACCGAGAAAAAATGACCTTTTCTGCACTCCAATGTAAGTCAATGGGGCGATTTTTTGGCTATGTGCTAGAAATGAAATTCAGTGCGGATTGGATGACAGGCACCCTAGGCACCCAGGATCGGCTTTAGTTTCACGTGTATCTCTTAAGCCGGCAGAGAAAACCCACCTGAATATGCGCTCCACACAATTGAATAGAGACGCCGTTGATTTTCTATGGGAATTGCAGAAATGACTTCTAAGCCTCAAAATAATGACTTTTT
This sequence comes from Dendropsophus ebraccatus, assembly GCF_027789765.1. Classification (NCBI taxonomy): domain Eukaryota; kingdom Metazoa; phylum Chordata; class Amphibia; order Anura; family Hylidae; genus Dendropsophus; species Dendropsophus ebraccatus. Next base: position 5,357 of record NW_027210074.1, on the reverse strand, counting down.
TTCCTAAGGTGGTAGGAATGAAACTCAGTGCGGGCTGGATGGGGTCCCCCCTGGGCACCGCAGACCTAAGCTTGTTTAACTCCTACCTCTTAAAGGGACCGAGAAAAAATGACCTTTTCTGCACTCCAATGTAAGTCAATGGGGCGATTTTTTGGCTATGTGCTAGAAATGTAATGCAGTGCTGATTGGTTGACAGGCTCCCTAGGCACCCAGGATCGGCTTTAGTTTCACGTGTATCTCTTAAGCCGGCAGAGAAAACCCACCTGATATGCGCTCCACACAATTGAATAGAGACGCCGTTGATTTTCTATGGGAATTGCAGAAATGACTTCTAAGCCTCAAAATAATGACTTTTTTTCCTAAGGTGGTAGGAATGAAACTCAGTGCGGGCTGGATGGGGTCCCCCCTGGGCACCGCAGACCTAAGCTTGTTTAACTCCTACCTCTTAAAGGGACCGAGAAAAAATGACCTTTTCTGCACTCCAATGTAAGTCAATGGGGCGATTTTTTGGCTATGTGCTAGAAATGAAATGCAGTGCGGATTGGATGACAGGCACCCTAGGCACCCAGGATCGGCTTTAGTTTCACGTGTATCTCTTAAGCCGGCAGAGAAAACCCACCTGATATGCGCTCCACACAATTGAATAGAGACGCCGTTGATTTTCTATGGGAATTGCAGAAATGACTTCTAAGCCTCAAAATAATGACTTTTTTTCCTAAGGTGGTAGGAATGAAACTCAGTGCGGGCTGGATGGGGTCCCCCCTGGGCACCGCAGACCTAAGCTTGTTTAACTCCTACCTCTTAAAGGGACCGAGAAAAAATGACCTTTTCTGCACTCCAATGTAAGTCAATGGGGCGATTTTTTGGCTATGTGCTAGAAATGAAATTCAGTGCGGATTGGATGACAGGCACCCTAGGCACCCAGGATCGGCTTTAGTTTCACGTGTATCTCTTAAGCCGGCAGAGAAAACCCACCTGATATGCGCTCCACACAATTGAATAGAGACGCCGTTGATTTTCTATGGGAATTGCAGAAATGACTTCTAAGCCTCAAAATAATGACTTTTTTTCCTAAGGTGGTAGGAATGAAACTCAGTGCGGGCTGGATGGGGTCCCCCCTGGGCACCGCAGACCTAAGCTTGTTTAACTCCTACCTCTTAAAGGGACCGAGAAAAAATGACCTTTTCTGCACTCCAATGTAAGTCAATGGGGCGATTTTTTGGCTATGTGCTAGAAATGAAATGCAGTGCGGATTGGATGACAGGCACCCTAGGCACCCAGGATCGGCTTTAGTTTCACGTGTATCTCTTAAGCCGGCAGAGAAAACCCACCTGATATGCGCTCCACACAATTGAATAGAGACGCCGTTGATTTTCTATGGGAATTGCAGAAATGACTTCTAAGCCTCAAAATAATGACTTTTTTTCCTAAGGTGGTAGGAATGAAACTCAGTGCGGGCTGGATGGGGTCCCCCCTGGGCACCGCAGACCTAAGCTTGTTTAACTCCTACCTCTTAAAGGGACCGAGAAAAAATGACCTTTTCTGCACTCCAATGTAAGTCAATGGGGCGATTTTTTGGCTATGTGCTAGAAATGAAATGCAGTGCGGATTGGATGACAGGCACCCTAGGCACCCAGGATCGGCTTTAGTTTCACGTGTATCTCTTAAGCCGGCAGAGAAAACCCACCTGATATGCGCTCCACACAATTGAATAGAGACGCCGTTGATTTTCTATGGGAATTGCAGAAATGACTTCTAAGCCTCAAAATAATGACTTTTTTTCCTAAGGTGGTAGGAATGAAACTCAGTGCGGGCTGGATGGGGTCCCCCCTGGGCACCGCAGACCTAAGCTTGTTTAACTCCTACCTCTTAAAGGGACCGAGAAAAAATGACCTTTTCTGCACTCCAATGTAAGTCAATGGGGCGATTTTTTGGCTATGTGCTAGAAATGAAATGCAGTGCGGATTGGATGACAGGCACCCTAGGCACCCAGGATCGGCTTTAGTTTCACGTGTATCTCTTAAGCCGGCAGAGAAAACCCACCTGATATGCGCTCCACACAATTGAATAGAGACGCCGTTGATTTTCTATGGGAATTGCAGAAATGACTTCTAAGCCTCAAAATAATGACTTTTTTTCCTAAGGTGGTAGGAATGAAACTCAGTGCGGGCTGGATGGGGTCCCCCCTGGGCACCGCAGACCTAAGCTTGTTTAACTCCTACCTCTTAAAGGGACCGAGAAAAAATGACCTTTTCTGCACTCCAATGTAAGTCAATGGGGCGATTTTTTGGCTATGTGCTAGAAATGAAATGCAGTGCGGATTGGATGACAGGCACCCTAGGCACCCAGGATCGGCTTTAGTTTCACGTGTATCTCTTAAGCCGGCAGAGAAAACCCACCTGATATGCGCTCCACACAATTGAATAGAGACGCCGTTGATTTTCTATGGGAATTGCAGAAATGACTTCTAAGCCTCAAAATAATGACTTTTTTTCCTAAGGTGGTAGGAATGAAACTCAGTGCGGGCTGGATGGGGTCCCCCCTGGGCACCGCAGACCTAAGCTTGTTTAACTCCTACCTCTTAAAGGGACCGAGAAAAAATGACCTTTTCTGCACTCCAATGTAAGTCAATGGGGCGATTTTTTGGCTATGTGCTAGAAATGAAATGCAGTGCGGATTGGATGACAGGCACCCTAGGCACCCAGGATCGGCTTTAGTTTCACGTGTATCTCTTAAGCCGGCAGAGAAAACCCACCTGATATGCGCTCCACACAATTGAATAGAGACGCCGTTGATTTTCTATGGGAATTGCAGAAATGACTTCTAAGCCTCAAAATAATGACTTTTTTTCCTAAGGTGGTAGGAATGAAACTCAGTGCGGGCTGGATGGGGTCCCCCCTGGGCACCGCAGACCTAAGCTTGTTTAACTCCTACCTCTTAAAGGGACCGAGAAAAAATGACCTTTTCTGCACTCCAATGTAAGTCAATGGGGCGATTTTTTGGCTATGTGCTAGAAATGAAATGCAGTGCGGATTGGATGACAGGCACCCTAGGCACCCAGGATCGGCTTTAGTTTCACGTGTATCTCTTAAGCCGGCAGAGAAAACCCACCTGATATGCGCTCCACACAATTGAATAGAGACGCCGTTGATTTTCTATGGGAATTGCAGAAATGACTTCTAAGCCTCAAAATAATGACTTTTTTTCCTAAGGTGGTAGGAATGAAACTCAGTGCGGGCTGGATGGGGTCCCCCCTGGGCACCGCAGACCTAAGCTTGTTTAACTCCTACCTCTTAAAGGGACCGAGAAAAAATGACCTTTTCTGCACTCCAATGTAAGTCAATGGGGCGATTTTTTGGCTATGTGCTAGAAATGAAATGCAGTGCGGATTGGATGACAGGCACCCTAGGCACCCAGGATCGGCTTTAGTTTCACGTGTATCTCTTAAGCCGGCAGAGAAAACCCACCTGATATGCGCTCCACACAATTGAATAGAGACGCCGTTGATTTTCTATGGGAATTGCAGAAATGACTTCTAAGCCTCAAAATAATGACTTTTTTTCCTAAGGTGGTAGGAATGAAACTCAGTGCGGGCTGGATGGGGTCCCCCCTGGGCACCGCAGACCTAAGCTTGTTTAACTCCTACCTCTTAAAGGGACCGAGAAAAAATGACCTTTTCTGCACTCCAATGTAAGTCAATGGGGCGATTTTTTGGCTATGTGCTAGAAATGAAATGCAGTGCGGATTGGATGACAGGCACCCTAGGCACCCAGGATCGGCTTTAGTTTCACGTGTATCTCTTAAGCCGGCAGAGAAAACCCACCTGATATGCGCTCCACACAATTGAATAGAGACGCCGTTGATTTTCTATGGGAATTGCAGAAATGACTTCTAAGCCTCAAAATAATGACTTTTTTTCCTAAGGTGGTAGGAATGAAACTCAGTGCGGGCTGGATGGGGTCCCCCCTGGGCACCGCAGACCTAAGCTTGTTTAACTCCTACCTCTTAAAGGGACCGAGAAAAAATGACCTTTTCTGCACTCCTATGTAAGTCAATGGGGCGATTTTTTGGCTATGTGCTAGAAATGAAATGCAGTGCGGATTGGATGACAGGCACCCTAGGCACCCAGGATCGGCTTTAGTTTCACGTGTATCTCTTAAGCCGGCAGAGAAAACCCACCTGATATGCGCTCCACACAATTGAATAGAGACGCCGTTGATTTTCTATGGGAATTGCAGAAATGACTTCTAAGCCTCAAAATAATGACTTTTTTTCCTAAGGTGGTAGGAATGAAACTCAGTGCGGGCTGGATGGGGTCCCCCCTGGGCACCGCAGACCTAAGCTTGTTTAACTCCTACCTCTTAAAGGGACCGAGAAAAAATGACCTTTTCTGCACTCCAATGTAAGTCAATGGGGCGATTTTTTGGCTATGTGCTAGAAATGAAATGCAGTGCGGATTGGATGACAGGCACCCTAGGCACCCAGGATCGGCTTTAGTTTCACGTGTATCTCTTAAGCCGGCAGAGAAAACCCACCTGATATGCGCTCCACACAATTGAATAGAGACGCCGTTGATTTTCTATGGGAATTGCAGAAATGACTTCTAAGCCTCAAAATAATGACTTTTTTTCCTAAGGTGGTAGGAATGAAACTCAGTGCGGGCTGGATGGGGTCCCCCCTGGGCACCGCAGACCTAAGCTTGTTTAACTCCTACCTCTTAAAGGGACCGAGAAAAAATGACCTTTTCTGCACTCCAATGTAAGTCAATGGGGCGATTTTTTGGCTATGTGCTAGAAATGAAATGCAGTGCGGATTGGATGACAGGCACCCTAGGCACCCAGGATCGGCTTTAGTTTCACGTGTATCTCTTAAGCCGGCAGAGAAAACCCACCTGATATGCGCTCCACACAATTGAATAGAGACGCCGTTGATTTTCTATGGGAATTGCAGAAATGACTTCTAAGCCTCAAAATAATGACTTTTTTTCCTAAGGTGGTAGGAATGAAACTCAGTGCGGGCTGGATGGGGTCCCCCCTGGGCACCGCAGACCTAAGCTTGTTTAACTCCTACCTCTTAAAGGGACCGAGAAAAAATGACCTTTTCTGCACTCCAATGTAAGTCAATGGGGCGATTTTTTGGCTATGTGCTAGAAATGAAATGCAGTGCGGATTGGATGACAGGCACCCTAGGCACCCAGGATCGGCTTTAGTTTCACGTGTATCTCTTAAGCCGGCAGAGAAAACCCACCTGATATGCGCTCCACACAATTGAATAGAGACGCCGTTGATTTTCTATGGGAATTGCAGAAATGACTTCTAAGCCTCAAAATAATGACTTTTTTTCCTAAGGTGGTAGAA
>NW_027210073.1:102500-121547 GCF_027789765.1 Dendropsophus ebraccatus | reverse complement strand
CCTCTTAGAATTTAACAAGCTTAGGCCCACCCCTAGATCCGACCATGGGCAATCCCTGAGCGCCAGAGGCTTCTGGAAATGGTCAACAGAACCCGTTTGTCGAGAAATTTTCTCGACTGGGTCCTGATCTCCCACATTCCCAGACCCCACCGACGAATCGCCTTCAGAGTCGGGGTAGCGTAAGCCGGAAGATGCCCGTGAGGTGTACGCAAGTCCTTCACTCGCCCTCCTGTCTCCATCCTGGAAGAAAGGCCGAAACCACTCCCTGCAGGAGAGTATCCAACGGAGGAGCCCTCTCTTTCCAGAGGTTCGAGATGTTGATCTTAACAAAGGTGTTAGTTAAGAACACCACGGGGTTGACCATAGACAACCCCCCTAGTCTCCTCGTGCGATACGTGACCTCCCTCTTGACAAGGTTCAACCTGTTCCCCCATAACAGTTGGAAGAACAGGCTGTAGATCCTAGCATAGGATGCCTCTGGCAAGATACACACGCTGCCCAGATAGATGAACAAAGGGAGCAGGTAGCATTTGATCAGGTGCACCCTTTTCCCTCAGGGTCAAAGACCAACCCTTCCATTGGTCTACCTTCTGGGCGGCATCCTTAAGCCTGCCATCCCAGTTGACGGATGGGTAATCACCCGGGCCGAATCGGATGCCCAAGATTTTAGCCGAGGACTGGGGCTCTGGAAGGGTGTCCGGGAGGTCAAAGTGGCATCTCCCCCTCCCAGCCAGAGACTTTTCACACTTATCCGGGTTGATCTTGGACCCGGATGCCTCCGAGTACGCTCCACTTCAGACATCACCACTCGAGCCTCATCCACTGAGGACACGAAGATGGTGACATCGTCCGCGTACGCTACCACCCTCAGAGTGGCTTCCGGCTCCGCCAGGCTCATCCCGACTCCCGCCAATGGTCCACGATCGACCATCCTAAGGAAAGGTCGATCGCGAACACATATAACAGCGGGCTCAAAGGACAACCCTGACGAACGCCAGACCCACCTCAAAAGGGCGGCCAGACCAACCGTTCACAAAGCGGGAAACTCTCTGCCCTTGCGTACAAGATCTTAAGCCAATTCACAAACCCCCCCTGGCAGACCGTACCTCAGAAGGACAGACCAGAGGTACTCGTGGTTCACCCGATCAAATGCTTTCGCCTGATCCAAGGACAGCATGTAGCCCCTCCAGAAACCAGCACTACTCCGCTCCACTGCCTCCCTGACACTCAGGACAGCGCTTAAAGCGCTTTCGGCCTGGCACCGAGCAATGCTGAGTCCCTGAAAGAAGCTGTGGCGCAAAATGCACCAACCGGTTGAATAGTATCTTGGCCAGAAGCTTCCTATCCGTATTGAGAAGAGCTATGGGTCTCCAATTCTCAACACGGCTAGGATCCCTACCCTTTGACAGAAGGATCAGGGCTGACCTCCTCATAGACTCCGGCAGAGTGCCCGAGGAGAGACACTCATGAATACCTCGGTCATGAGGGGAATTAAGAATTCCTTAAAGGTCTTGTAAACTCAGATGTTAAGCCATCCGGACCTGGCGATTTCTTCAGGCCGAGCCTGTCAATCGCCAGTCTCACTTCCTCTTCCCTGATCGGATCTGTCAAACCGTCAAGATGAAGGTCAGCCCCCGACTGAGGAGCTGCTTCGGCCAGGAAAGCCGACATCTTGTCTCGATTCAGATCCTTCCTCCCCAAGAGGTCCGAGTAGTAGGATCTGACGATCTCCAAGATCTCTGAACTGGACCGCTTCAGAGATCCTGTACTGTCGATCAGACCCGTCACGATCTTACAACTCACTGACATCTTGCAGTTTCTGTAAGGGTCGGGCGAGCGGTACCTCCCGAAGTCCCTCTCAAAAACTAAAGATGTGTGCCTATCATACTGGCACCTCATGAGCAAGGCTTTCACTCTGGAGATCTCCGAACGGCTACCTCCAGTCGAGACCAGATGCTCGAGTTTCCTCCTCAGGCCCTGATACAGACGGTATCTGTTCAGGGCTCTGAGGCTCGAGAGCTGGCGGAAGAACTTGGCAACCCGTTTTTTGAGGATCTCCCACCACTCTGACTTACTACTACATAGGTCCAGGAGAGGTACCTGACTCTGAAGAAAATCCTCAAAGGATTGTCTTACATCCGCTTCTTCCAGGAGGGACGAATTCAGCTTCCAGTAACCTCTGCCCATCCGGGGAGTCTCTGAAACATTCAAGGAAAACAAAATTAGACAGTGATCGGAGAACTCCACCTCAACCACCTTCACGGCGGAAGAGACGGCTTCCTCCTTCAAATAAAACCTGTCTAGTCTTGACCTACAGCTACCTCGATGATAGGTGAAACCCGCGTGGCCCGAGGGGCTCCGGATGTGGGCATCCTCCAGGCGAGCTTCCCTAACTATGCTATTTAGCGCGACACTATCGTAGGCCAGCCGGTCATTAGAGCCTCTCCTATCGTAGGTCCTGGTGACATTATTAAAGTCCCCACCAAAAATAACCTGCCGGCTGGTAAAAAGGAAAGGCTTGATCCTCATAAAGAGATCTTTACGGCCCCACTTTGTTTGCGGGGCGTAGATATTAATGAGCCGAAGCTCTTGCCCCTTCATGAGGACATCCAGGATCAGGCACCTCCCCATTTCCAACTCAATAACCCGTCGGCATTCTACCTGTGCGGTAAAAAGCACCGCCACTCCACTATACGGCTCTGTCGCAAGAGACCAGTGTGAAGGCCCAGACCTCCACTCCCTCCTGGCCTTCACTATGGCGGCAAGGTCTGTTAACCTGGTCTCCTGCAAAAATAAAATATCCACATTACTTAAGTTATTTTCAAAAAAGCTAAATGCCGCAAAGCGAGCCGCATCTGACTTTATGCTGGCGCAGTTAATAGAGGCCAGCGTCAATGGAGTGAGTACCGCCATAGAGGGTGATTGAGTTGGACGGTCTTACCCACACAAATTATATACATATATACAATGACTACATCATCTCCTTTTCCCTCCTCTCTCCTGACTCTCCCCGTCCGAGGAGGACCCCTTAGAGGCCTCCTTCGGGCGCTTCAGGGACATGGACAAGTCCATGTCTGGGTCCTCGGTCCCCTCCGCCTGGCCAGCCTGCACCTCCGCAGGAATTACCCCCCGAAGGTGCAGGCCCTGTTCCCCCTGAAGGCTCCTCCAGCCCCTCCCCTCCTTCCAGGGACTGGTAGCGGTTTGACAAACCAACCAGAGGGGGGGTAGTAGAGCCTTCCTTTGGTCCCTGGTCCGGTTTAAGAGCTTTGGGGGCTATTTTTGAGGGGCCTGCCTTCCTCTTCCCTTTCCCTTGCCGCTCTTTTGTGGAGTTTTTTTTTGGACGCTTTTGTTGTGTCTGCCACTCCTCCGGACTCTCATCCAGACTTTCATACTGGGAGGAATCGGAGGGACTGGCAATTTCACCCTCCTCACGCTCAATTCTCCGGATCTCCTCATCCAACACAACCTCCTCCGGAGCCTCAGCCTGCACTTCTGTTGCTGCATTTGGAGCCGGACCCTGAACTACTCCCTGGGAACTTCCAAGGTCCTTGCTCCTCCTGCGCTTCTCCTCTCGCCTAAGCTTAGAGGGAGTTTTGTGCTTCTTCACCGGCCCGGATGCCCCCTCTCCTTTGCTGGTCCCTTCCCCCCCCGAGGCAACCAAGTGGCTCTCCCCGGCTGGGGCGGTCGCAGCTCTGGAGAAAGAGCGTGGACATTGGCTGAATGGGTGACCGAGGTCACCACACAGGTGACACCTAATCCGGTCACAGGATGCGGCTAGATGACCCTCCCCACCACACAAAGCGCACATCTGCCTAGTGCAGCGCGCGCTAAGGTGAGTGGGGTCACCGCACCTGTGACACAGCTTCGGCTGACCCTGGTAAAAGATCTGGATCCTATCACGCCCTAGGAAGGTAGCTGATGGAATGTGCGTCACTGTATTACCTGAACGCCTTAGGCGGACGGAAAACGTCCAGGCCCCAGACCAGATCCCATACTGATCGAAGTTTTTCCTGGGGACGTCCGTCACCTCCCCTGTAACCGGATGGGTTTATTTCAGATTGTTAAAGTGTCTTATTCATGTGATAGGAAGGAATGTAGTGTTTTCATGTCTTATTTGTATCTATGTATCTATCTATCTATCTTAGCTGGCTGTGTAAGTGGGATTGGTTTGTATTTAGCTATGTGCATGGGAATAGGTATTGTTATGTCAACTGTTCGGCCATAAACCTCCCCAGTAGTGTCAACATTGGAGGACACAGTTGTTGTTATTGCCCAAATGCATGTAGCTGAAATTGAACAACCACATTTTGCTTGATAAACATGTACAAAGCCTGGGAAACTTCCATTCATGGTCATCAGTGGTCTACATAGACATTTCTGGAAGCACATCACCCCCCACCCAAACTTACTATAAAGATCGGGGGTATGTAGCTTCTAGTCAGCCTCAGCTGGGACCATGGATGGAAGGTGCCCAGCACCCTGTCATCGAGCAAAATGGGTGTATATTAGTCCATAATATACAATGGGGCTCCCCATTTCATTGTGGAAGGAACAACCATGCATCTGTACCATCTGTAACTGCAGCTAAGTATAATTCTATGTAATTAATCTCTTATTTTTCTATAAATCTGTGTGGTTATAGCCTTCTCAGACTATTATCAAAAGCAACCGGTTACATAATGGTGTCAGAAGTGGGATAATAGTCCAGGAATTGCTATAACTATATAATAGAAATATAATGTATGTGTTAGCTGAGATGTGTAGTTGTGGGGTAGATGACAAAGCGAGTCCAGTCCCCTGGTGGGTGTATAGTTCGCGACCCTGGGCACCCAGCACTCGAGATGGTGACACCATTTCAGCTGACAGACCCCAGTCGGCTGGTGGTGCCTTGTTATGTCTCTTGAATGGCAGAAGACCGCAGCAGATGTGGGATGGATCTGTCTGCTGGCGCGAATTGAGAGAGACATACAAGAAAAAGAAGTGAAGCAAGTGGGCTTCATGGATGTGGAGATTGTAGGGTGGGAGCAGCTCCTCACCAGGTTTTGGCCAATGAGTGGCCGCAGTGTGTTGCTTTATAGGTTTGAAGTAACTCATGTTAAGAGTTAAGAGAGATGTGAAACCTGTAGTAATGTGTTTGCAAAGAGGATGAGTAGAAGTTGTGTGTTATTGGCAGGTAAGAATGGATGTTATTGTATTACCGGTATTGGAACGGCGAATGTTTAAAAGGTAACAGTGTGATAGTGAAAAGTGTAACTTCCAGCCAAATGAAGGCTTGTATATTTGTGTTATAATGGTCCGTATATGACGTTGCATGTGTATTTGCACTGCAGAAAAGTTTTTCTATCTCTGTAACTAGGAGAGCAGAGTGAGCAGCAGCTTGTCAGGTAACAGTCTGTGTTCAGTCTCTGAAGCTGATCTATGGATTATAGTAGTAGCATGGAGTTGGTGGAGTTTTTACAACAAGTCTAATATTACTAGATATTCACATTTGAAACTAATGAAGAACATAAATATATTGGCTAGAAAGATATCAGTTGGGGATTCTGTTTGTCATTTGAAGGAAAGTTGATGGCTATCTGGTGGTGAGATTTATAGACTTAATCTCTGTACAAAGTGTTGTCCTCTGTCCATTGTTTTAGTGTTTGTATTTTCTGTATGTGGACCAGTCAGATAAAGGTTAGTCTGATGGAACATGAGGACTTCATGGGATTATTTAATCTATGATATAACTAATATGTCTGTGTTTTATCTGCAGGTTCTTGGAGTATTGCTATATATAGTATGTGTATAACCTGGGATGTAATGGATATCCTTTAACAATAATTTAAATCCACGTGGTAACAAATTGGCCAAAGGTCAGTACTTTTGTATTGTGTACATGTTGTGTTTTCCTTATTGTTTGTATTCTGCAGCTGTTGAGAGAAGAACAGAAGTGAAGAGACACCTCCTGCTAATGTATTTCTTCCCCTAATTACAACTAATGATTTGTTTGTTTGCAGGAGTAAGTGGCCGTCCTAGCAGAGAAGCCAGGTTTGATATCACCTGTTGAGTCCTGGCCAGAGTAAAACTTAATGTTCTTTTTTTTGTAGTACTACCCACATGTGTTTTTTGGGTATACTGGGGATTGTAGTTCAGTGAGACACCAGACTGAATAAAAATGCGCATTTAGGTTTTTGGTTTTTGTTTGGAGCTCCAGTTAGAGTTGATAAGAACTCTTTTGTTTTTTTTGGAAGTGACTTTTGCGCTTCCTGTGAGACTGTTGTGAATGGGCCCATGTATGTCTATTGTTTGTCTGTACTGCCATATGTTATATGTTTCTAAACGTTTGCGCAGCGATTTTGAACTCAGCTGAAAGCAATAGAGTGATCTATTTAGATCATTCTATGAGCTGTATGTATAGTTGTATTACCTGTATGTATAGATGGCTCAGACTGATGAATAGTTCTATGAGTCGTATGTTGGGGTTATATGACAGATAAAATGTAAAAGTAACCTGCCTGCATTGTGAAAATTTATACATGATACGATCTAAAATGTGATGTACTAAATTTTATCAAATTTTACAGATGGTAAAGGAAAGTTGACATGTTTTATACTCCCTCTTGCTATAACAGAAATATGTACTTTTATTGATATTAATGAGATACCTGAGAGCCTTAAAGTATTTAGCAATAACGGTAGAATGATTAGAGACATATAGGAGGACAATATGTGTTTGTCTTGTTTGTTCTATAACAGAAATCCTCAGGTGCTGACTGGGCAATGTTACTAGAGGAAGGTGTTGGATTGACAAAATTAGAGTGTGACATTTGTTACTGTTGTTTCATTCATGTAATGAAGGTGGTGAAGAACAAACACCATAAAGAGATACAAGAGCCATCAAGGACGCTGCAAGTCATGATATTCTGCTCTTGTGTGACTGAGACTGAGTTGCTGAGCCCACCCCATACAGCTTGAATGTTTTTCTGCTATGGTCTGTCTCTAACTCCATCTTCAGCAAAGTGCAAAGTGCAGATGAGCCTGAAGAGGCGACAACCTGAGATGACTGTCTGCCGAGGTGCCAAGATGATGGAGAAAAATGACCCTCACCAGGCACAGCACTGCCACAGAAAGGGGCTCTAGAGTCTGCACCTCCAGCCATATCTGCAACCCCCCTGACCTGAGAGAGAGGAGGGGGAAGGACTGAGACAGACCAATCAACTTGCAAAGACATCTATAAAGAGAGACATTTACGAACTAAAGAGACATTTTTTCATTGCTATGACTGATAATCCAGCACACCAGTCTTTTCCAGTTTTGGTTTTTAGCCCAGTCAGTGCCAAGGTAATTTCTGTGATAGACAAATAAGAAATAGTGAAATATTGTCCTACAGCAACCTCATGTCCATTATGGACCAAGGGGTGGGAAGTGTCATTACTGATAAGTACTTGTCATGGTCTCAAATTTAGTTTATTACACAAAGGTTTAGAAACAGGAGGGGAAGTATAAAATGAAGAGAATAGTATGTGAATAATTACATGTTCAAATGAGGATGATACCAAATCTATGACATCACAAATAATGTTTTGTAACTTCCTTAAATCACATCAATAAGACAAGGGGTGGAGTGTAACCGGATGGGTTTATTTCAGATTGTTAAAGTGTCTTATTCATGTGATAGGAAGGAATGTAGTGTTTTCATGTCTTATTTGTATCTATGTATCTATCTATCTATCTTAGCTGGCTGTGTAAGTGGGATTGGTTTGTATTTAGCTATGTGCATGGGAATAGGTATTGTTATGTCAACTGTTCGGCCATAAACCTCCCCAGTAGTGTCAACATTGGAGGACACAGTTGTTGTTATTGCCCAAATGCATGTAGCTGAAATTGAACAACCACATTTTGCTTGATAAACATGTACAAAGCCTGGGAAACTTCCATTCATGGTCATCAGTGGTCTACATAGACATTTCTGGAAGCACATCACCCCCCACCCAAACTTACTATAAAGATCGGGGGTATGTAGCTTCTAGTCAGCCTCAGCTGGGACCATGGATGGAAGGTGCCCAGCACCCTGTCATCGAGCAAAATGGGTGTATATTAGTCCATAATATACAATGGGGCTCCCCATTTCATTGTGGAAGGAACAACCATGCATCTGTACCATCTGTAACTGCAGCTAAGTATAATTCTATGTAATTAATCTCTTATTTTTCTATAAATCTGTGTGGTTATAGCCTTCTCAGACTATTATCAAAAGCAACCGGTTACATCCCCATAGCGGCCTAGCCAGGTCATTATGTCGTAACAAGAAAGTGACTCGTTACGGGTAAGCACGGTCACCTTCTTGATCATATTCTGACGGGAAATTGCTTTTACAGCAAAATCCCGCCAGCCGGGCTCCTCCTTCGCCAGTTCGTAATAGGACCAAAAGGCCTCAAGCCCCTCGGCCCTAGCGAAACTGACGTCGAATTCAGCGGAACCGTAGGGGTGGATCAAGGCAAAGATGTCACTCGCCTTGAAACCCGCCTGCAGCAGGAGCTCCACTACCTTGCCCCTTTGGGGGCACGCATCACTGCCCCTCCAAATCAGGCGGGCCACGTTCCTACGGCCCACTTCCTGCCCGGCTGTAGGGAGCGACCACACTACCTCCCCATTTTGTTCTCGGAAGGCACCGAGTCCGTGTCTTTCAACCCAGAACGATAGGTCTACTTCCCTTCCCTCTACTTGTAGCGACTTGTCTCCCCGCCTAAGAGCTCCCAGGAGGCGCAGTTGCAAGTTACCCTGCCCTGCGGACGGGATCGAGGACCCCCCTGAACCCCCGGCCGCCACACTAGCATAACTGCGGACCGGGGGTGCAGCCGGACCGGATACCCCCTGACCGTCCCCAGTTCCCCCCACCTGCTGACCACCATTATTACCCTGGGCCATTACAGGGGCCATGACATTAGGGGTACCAGGGGTTATGACAGGGGCCGGGACAGGTGCTGGAGATGAACCCTGAGGGCTCCCCCTCCCTCCGCCCCCTTCCACTACATCCACCACATCCATATCCACATCCACATTCCCCCTGCTATTGCTTATATTTCCATTCACTAAGCCAGGGCTGGGACTAAAAACCAAAGTTGCTGGTCTTAGGACATTTTTTATCCTACTTTCCCGGGCTCCTGACAGGCCACCTTGTTCACTCACTTGCTGCTGCTGGGCTCCTGCAGGTGGCAACGATGTTGGTGGTGCTTGTGCATGTACTCCGGGGCTCCCCACCCCTTCTGTGTCATCCGGAACCTTTGGTTCATCACTTGTTTCCGGCCGGACAGTGTTCCTTGCCGCACCACCCGAAACCGGAAGTGACGCGGCCGAAACCGGAAGTGACGCGGCCGAAACCGGAAGTGGGCAATGCCGGGTCACTCCCTCACCAAAATCAATGTTGCTTGCTCTGGGGGCTTCGTTTTTACTATGGGCACTCCCCTTTACCACTGGGGACCGCCCCCCAGCGGTTACCTCCTTGGGGAAACACTTTTCTTGGGCTGCGGTACTATAGACACTCCCCCCGCCCACAGGGGAGTGTATGCCGACCTGGGGACCGCCCCCTGCCTTCCCCACTGCGCTACTGCTCGGCCGCCCGAGCCCCTCTGCCGACACATGGGGAGTACAATGTACTGTAGCCACACTCCCCCCCCCTCCTGCAGGGGAGCGCACAATCACTGTTGGCACACACTGGGGGCCGCCCCCCACCTCCATCACGGACCCTGACTCCCGGCCACGCCCCCCACGAGAAGGGGCGTGGCCTGCAGAGCCCGAGCCTCCTGATTGGCCCGGATGCCTTTTGTCTGGCCCTTCTTCCTCCTTGACGTCACTCCCACTGCTGAGAGTGGCGTCCTCCGCCATTTTCACTGCTTTGGCCATGTGCTTTTGTACCCCCTTTCTTTGCTGGACCCGCTCCACTTCAGAAACGGACCCCTGCAGTTTAGGGGACACAGCAGCCCGAATCAGCTTCTCAGCTGATCCAGACTGCTGTGTTACATACACCAACTTGACTTCTTTCCTCACTTTTGTTGTTTTATTTTTCTTTTTCCTCTTTCCTTCATCCCCTGGCAGTTCTTCGCCGAAGGAGAAGCGATCCAGCGCCATGGGGGACTCCTGCATGATTATGGCTTTCATCAAACCACTGGGGAGAAGTCCATCATCACTATCATCTCCATGCGAATCAGGTAATGCCACCTGTTGTGGCTCTATTCTTGCTGACTCTGGGGGGGTGCATGGGGTCACCGGGGTTTCTGGAACAGTTTGGGTGTTGGGGGTGTTGGGGGACACCGGGTTAACTTCACCCTTCCCACCTTCTTCACCCCTGCCCTGCTCCACCTCATCTTCACTGTCCACATCACCGTTCTCCCCACTGCTCTCTCCGCTGCTTACATCTTCACTATCACTCCCCTCACCTCTTCCACTGGAAGCCATCTTCAGGAAGCGATCTTCATTTTGCAGCTTCTCCCTCATTGCACCGCTGCCCTCCAGGATCGCTGCTCTCCTCCTTTCCTTTTCCTCCACCTCACTCTTGAGTGCCTTGACTTTTGCCGAGTAAGCGGCTCTCTTGGTCTTAGAAGAGTTATTTGCCATGTTCCTGGCACATTGCAGCTCTTCCCTTGTTTTCTTGAGCTGCTTCCCCAGCAGCTCATATTCTGAAAACATGGCCGCCATCCTCGAACAGTAGACGGATACGGACTCCGTGCGGCCTCTGTCGCTCCATACCCGCACTTCCTTACTACGTGTCTGGGCCTGGGTTCTTCCCACCGTCGCCACGGGAGAGGGGCCTACATTGCTGCAGACCTCACCAGATTTCTTTGTCCCTCTGGACGGTGTCTTCCCTTGAACGCTGGCCGGCTGCTTCCCTTTTCCACCCCCCGCCGGCCTAGACCGGGGAGTGGAGGCACGATCCTCCATTAGGGCAAGTTGAGGAGAAACTCTCCCCAGGAAACTGCCACCTTCCTGGGGAAAGCAGATGGAATCTTCCCTTGTCTGTTTCTGGTTCTGGTTCAGCAGGAGCTCTCCAACACACGTCTGCTCACCGCGGCTGCTGGCACCAGACTTGCCCTCCAATGGATCCTCGTTAAAGGATTTAAAGTGTACTCATTCCAATTACAGGGCCTCGAAAGAGTCCTGTATTGTTATTTTTCGTCACTACCTCCCCGAGTCGGGAGTGGGTAATTTGCGCGCCTGCTGCCTTCCTTGGATGTGGTAGCCGTTTCTCAGGCTCCCTCTCCGGAATCGAACCCTGATTCCCCGTTACCCGTGGTCACCATGGTAGGCGCAGAAAGTACCATCGAAAGTTGATAGGGCAGACATCCGAATGCGTCGTCGCCGTCACGGGGACGTGCGATCGGCCCGAGGTTATCTAGAGTCGCCAAGGCGGCCGGGGAGAGCGGGGCGGGGGGCGGCTTTTGAGGGCCGCCCGACCCGCCGCCGCCCGGGCCCCCGGATTGGTTTTGGTCTGATAAATGCACGCGTCCCTGGGGGTCAGCGCTCGTCGGCATGTATTAGCTCTAGAATTACCACAGTTATCCAAGGAAACGGGTTGGAGCGATCAAAGGAACCATAACTGATTTAATGAGCCATTCGCAGTTTCACTGTACCGGCCGTGTGTACTTACACGTGCATGGCTTAATCTTTGAGACAAGCATATGCTACTGGCAGGATCAACCAGGTAGGTGCTGTGGAGGCTTGTCCGCCCGCCCGCCCCTCCGCTCGGAAGCCGGAGGGGTGCGAGGGGGGGGGGACGGGGGCCTCGGCGGGTCGCCGCCCCGGGAGCGAGGAACGGAATAGGGGGGTGTGTCGGCGGCGGGACCCGCTCGCACGTCCGCCCCCGGCTCTCCCGGAGGAGAGGCCCGAGGGGAACTCGGCTTCGAAAGGTCCGGGGCACTCGGGTGGGGGGCGGCCGACGAGCCGGGTAGCCGAGGCACCCGGCGTGGCTCTGGCTCGCTCGTGTACAGAGGATGAGGAAGGCGAAGAGGGACCAGCTGCACGCGCCCGGCTTCGGATCGGGGGAGAGGCCCGGGGAATGGGGATGATAGCCGGTAAAGGCGAACCCCAAGGACCCGGCACGGCCTGAGCCTCCCTCGCCGCCACCGCCGCGCTTTCCGCGATGTCCCCACCGCTCTTCCGCAGCCTACGTCCCGGACCCGAGGAGTGGAGGCGAAACCGGAGAGGGACAGCAGGGGCCCGCTGCGCGCACTCGGCCTTCGGACGGATCCGGCGCCGCTGCGCTTCCTGCGAGCGTCGAGACTCCCCCGGAAGGGGGGGTCCACTGCCGCACTCTTCCGGGCCTAGCCACAGCCCGTCGGGGGTTCCGGGGATGGGAGGGTGCATGGCCTCCCGCCTGGGTTCGGAGCCAAGACCGAGAAGGCCGACGGGGGGCCCGCTGCGCGCACTGGGCTTCGGTTCGGGGAGAGGCCGGGGGAATGGGGGATTATAAGCCCGTTTCGGGCGAACCCCAAGGACCCGTCGCGGCCTGAGCCTCCCGCGCCGTCGCCGCTGCGCTTCCTGCGGGCGTCGACACCACCCCCGACCCCGCGAAGGGTAGGGGGGGTCCCCGCCGCTCTTCCCGGCCTATCGTCGGCCGGCCTGCCGTCGGCCTGCCGGAGTTCTTTGGGCCGCCTCGAACGGAGAAGGGTGAGCGCGGCCCTCTGTGGTGGTGTCATCGTCGGAGGCTACGTTTGGGGAGTCGAATGTGAGAGGCCGTCGCGGGGCTTGCCGGCGAGCTGCTCCGGAGAGGGGTGGGAAGCCCAGACCCTCGTCAGGGTCCGGGTCCGAGCCGCCGTCTCCGAAGGCTCCGCCGGCCGTCCCGGTCGGGAGAGGGCACCTCGATCTCGGATCTCGGATCTCGGCAAGCTCACCGGTGGAGGGAGGCGTAGTGGGCGGTCAGGGAGGGGGCCCGCGACCCACCCGGGGTGGGATATCGCGCGACCTTCCGGGCCCGTCGGGCGGGGACCGGGGTCCCCGGGGGCGCTGATCCGGGAGAGGGGAGGGAGACCCGCTCGCCTATGCCGGCACGGACTCCAAAGCCCGGCCGAGCGAGGGGTCTCTCCCCACCGGATGCCCCGTTGCCTTATCGATCGGGAGGACGTATGTAGCAAGGTTTCATAGCTCTTTCTCTGGCTCCTTTCCAAGTCCGGCGGCGCGGTAATCTAGTGGGGAGTCCCGCGACCGGAGCAGGCTAGCGGGTGGGAAAAGTGTGCCTCCGCGGTGCCCGTCCTTCTCCCGCCGCCGCCGCCGCCTTGGGGTAAAAAAAAAAGAAAAAAAAAAAAAAAAAGAGACAAAGTCGGAAAGCTCCAGGACTTTGAGCGGCGATCCCTCTGTCCTTCTGCCGGCCTAGGCTTTCCACGTCGCGGCGTCCCTGAGAGAGGCTTGCCTACGCCTCTCTCACGGTTCTTCCGCGTGGTGGCGGAAACGAGGTCTTGCGAGGAGCGTCACCACCCCCATTTCTACGGCAGCTCCCTCGCATCCCTGCCGACTTCCTGGAACTCCGGGTCGGATCTGGCGTTCAAATCCGACCTCATTCCGGAGGTCTGCGGGTCCCTTTCCCCACTTTTCCCGCCGGCGGCGCTCCGAGGACCTCGGCCTGGGGTGGGGGGAAGGGCCGGTCCCGCACCTCCGGGGCTCTGGAGAGGGGACACCCGTCTGAACAGCTTCACTGAGCCCCGAGGATCCCCGCGGGGGCTCCCGATGTCGCCCGCCGGCTTCCCGAGGCCGCCGTGTCTCGGGTGCCGGGCTGGGCGCACCCTCGCCCGGCCGCGGCGGGGCACCGACGCCCGGCTCCCGCCGCCTCCTCCTCCTCCTCCTCCTCCTCCTCCGCGGACCTCAGCCCAAGAAAAATGACAAAGTCCGGGAGCTCCGGCGGGGAGAGCGGGACGGCTTGGTCTCTGGTGCCGGGCAGGATGAACCCTTGCCCGGGCGCGACGGGGAACCTCCGCCCGCTGCCCGGCTCCGCTGGGGAACCGGAGCGGCGCTCTTGGCCTTGCGGGCCTGCGGTGAGCCTTCGCCGGCTACCGCTTTGCGCCGCTCCCCGTCGCCGGGTACCGGAGCGGCGCTCTTCTCTCCCCGGGCCTCTGGTGACTCCCGCCGGATGCCAAGAGCCTCCAAGTCCCGCCGGCGGGGACCGGAGCGGCGCTCTCCTCTCCCCGGGCTTCTGGTGACTCTTGCCGGATGCCGAGAGCCTCCAAGTCCCGCCGGCGGGGACCGGAGCGGCGCGCTCGGCTCGCCCGGCCAGGGTGAGCCTCCGCCGGCTACAGCCTAGCGCCGCTCCCCGGCTGCGGGTACCGGAGCGGCGCTCTTCTCTCCCCGGGCCTCTGGTGACTCCCGCCGGATGCCAAGAGCCTCCAAGTCCCGCCGGCGGGGACCGGAGAGGCGCGCTCGGCTTGCCCGCCTAGGGGGAGCCTCCGCCGGCTACCGCCAAGCGCCGCTCCCCGGCGGCGGGTACCGGAGCGGCGCTCTTCTCTCCCCGGGCCTCTGGTGACTCCCGCCGGATGCCAAGAGCCTCCAAGTCCCGCCGGCGGGTACCGGAGAGGCGCGCTCGGCTTGCCCGCCTAGGGTGAGCCTCCGCCGGCTACCGCCAAGCGCCGCTCCCCGGCGGCGGGTACCGGAGCGGCGCTCTTCTCTCCCCGGGC
Source organism: Dendropsophus ebraccatus (assembly GCF_027789765.1). Lineage (NCBI taxonomy): Eukaryota > Metazoa > Chordata > Amphibia > Anura > Hylidae > Dendropsophus > Dendropsophus ebraccatus. The sequence continues at coordinate 106,908 of NW_027210073.1, read as the reverse complement.
CTCTGGTGACTCCCGCCGGATGCCAAGAGCCTCCGAGTCCCGCCGGCGGGGACCGGAGAGGCGCGCTCGGCTTGCCCGCCTAGGGTGAGCCTCCGCCGGCTACCGCCAAGCGCCGCTCCCCGGCGGCGGGTACCGGAGCGGCGCTCTTCTCTCCCCGGGCCTCTGGTGACTCCCGCCGGATGCCAAGAGCCTCCGAGTCCCGCCGGCGGGGACCGGAGCGGCGCTCTTCTCCCCCCGGGCCTCTGGTGACTCCCGCCGGATGCCAAGAGCCTCCAAGTCCCGCCGGCGGGGACCGGAGCGGCGCTCTTCTCTCCCCGGGCTTCTGGTGACTCCCGCCGGATGCCAAGAGCCTCCAAGTCCCGCCGGCGGGGACCGGAGCGGCGCTCTTCTCTCCCCGGGCTTCTGGTGACTCCCGCCGGATGCCAAGAGCCTCCAAGTCCCGGCGGCGGGGACCGGAGCGGCGCTCTTCTCTCCCCGGGCTTCTGGTGACTCCCGCCGGATGCCAAGAGCCTCCAAGTCCCGCCGGCGGGGACCGGAGAGGCGCGCTAGGCTTGGCCGCCTAGGTTGAGCCTCCGCCGCCTACCGCCAAGCGTCGCTCCCCGTCGCCGGGTACCGGAGCGGCGCTCTTCTCTCCCCGGGCCTCTGGTGACTCCCGCCGGATGCCAAGAGCCTCCAAGTCCCGCCGGCGGGGACCGGAGCGGCGCTCTTCTCCCCCCGGGCTTCTGGTGACTCTTGCCGGATGCCGAGAGCCTCCAAGTCCCGCCGGCGGGGACCGGAGCGGCGCGCTCGGCTCGCCCGGCCAGGGTGAGCCTCCGCCGGCTACAGCCTAGCGCCGCTCCCCGGCTGCGGGTACCGGAGCGGCGCTCTTCTCTCCCCGGGCCTCTGGTGACTCCCGCCGGATGCCAAGAGCCTCCAAGTCCCGCCGGCGGGGACCGGAGAGGCGCGCTCGGCTTGCCCCGGCCTATGGTGAGCCTCCGCCGGCTACCGCCAAGCGCCGCTCCCCGGCGGCGGGTACCGGAGCGGCGCTCTTCTCTCCCCGGGGCTTCTGGTGACTCCCGCCGGATGCCAAGAGCCTCCGAGTCCCGCCGGCGGGGACCGGAGAGGCGCGCTCGGCTTGCCCGCCTAGGGTGAGCCTCCGCCGGCTACCGCCAAGCGCCGCTCCCCGGCGGCGGGTACCGGAGCGGCGCTCTTCTCTCCCCGGGCCTCTGGTGACTCCCGCCGGATGCCAAGAGCCTCCGAGTCCCGCCGGCGGGGACCGGAGCGGCGCTCTTCTCTCCCCCGGGCCTCTGGTGACTCCCGCCGGATGCCAAGAGCCTCCAAGTCCCGCCGGCGGGGACCGGAGCGGCGCTCTTCTCTCCCCGGGCTTCTGGTGACTCCCGCCGGATGCCAAGAGCCTCCAAGTCCCGCCGGCGGGGACCGGAGCGGCGCTCTTCTCTCCCCGGGCTTCTGGTGACTCCCGCCGGATGCCAAGAGCCTCCAAGTCCCGCCGGCGGGGACCGGAGCGGCGCTCTTCTCTCCCCGGGCTTCTGGTGACTCCCGCCGGATGCCAAGAGCCTCCAAGTCCCGCCGGCGGGGACCGGAGCGGCGCTCTTCTCTCCCCGGGCTTCTGGTGACTCCCGCCGGATGCCAAGAGCCTCCAAGTCCCGGCGGCGGGGACCGGAGCGGCGCTCTTCTCTCCCCGGGCTTCTGGTGACTCCCGCCGGATGCCAAGAGCCTCCAAGTCCCGCCGGCGGGGACCGGAGCGGCGCTCTTCTCTCCCCGGGCTTCTGGTGACTCCCGCCGGATGCCAACAGCCTCCAAGTCCCGCCGGCGGGGACCGGAGCGGCGCTCTTCTCTCCCCGGGCTTCTGGTGACTCCCGCCGGATGCCAAGAGCCTCCAAGTCCCGCCGGCGGGGACCGGAGCGGGCGCGCTCGGCATGCCCGGCCGCGGTGAGCCTCCGCCGGCTACCGCATGCCGCCGCTCCCCGCTGGATGGTACCGGAGCGGCGCTGTTGTGTGTCCGGGCTCGTGGAGGCTCCAGACGGCTGCCCCTGCACTCACAGTCCCGCCGGCGGGGACCGGAGCGGGCGCGCTCGGCGTGCCCGGCCGTGGTGAGCCTCCGCCGGCTACCGCATAGCGCCGCGCCCCGCTGAAACCTACCGGAGCGGCGCTCTTCTCTCCCCGGGCTTAGGAGCACCCTAGCCCGCATCCAAGGGCTTCCAGGGACCGCTGGGGAGAACCGGGACGGACCCGGACTCGTATCCGTCTTTGGTGCACCCTCGCCCGCATCCAAGGGCGTCCAGGGACCGCTGGGGAGAACCGGGACGGACACTGAATTGTATCCGACTTTGATGCACCCTCGCCCGCATCCAAGGGCGTCCAGGGACCGCTGGGGAGAACCGGACCGGACCCGGACTCGTAACCGACTTTGGTGCACCCTAGCCCGCATCCAAGGGCATTATGGAACCGCTGGGGAGAACCGGACCGGACCCGGACTTGTATCCGACTTTGGTGCACCCTGGCCCGCATCCAAGGGCCTCCAGGGACCGCTAGGGAGAACCGGACAAGACCCGGACTCGTATCCGACTTTGGTGCACCCTGGCCCGCATCCAAGGGCCTCCAGGGACCGCTATGGAGAACCGGACCGGACCCGGACTCGTATCCGACTTTGGTGCACCCTCGCCCGCATCCGAGGGCGTCCAGGGACCGCTGGGGAGAACCGGGACGGACACTGACTCGTACCCGACTTTAGTGCACCCTCGCCCGCATCCAAGGGCGTCCAGGGACCGCTGGGGAGAACCGGGACGGACACTGACTCGTACCCGACTTTGGTGCACCCTCGCCCGCATCCAAGGGCGTCCAGGGACCGCTGGGGAGAACCGGGACGGACACTGACTCGTATCCGACTTTGGTGCACCCTCGCCCGCATCCGAGGGCGTCCAGGGACCGCTGGGGAGAACCGGGACGGACCCGGACTCGTATCCGACTTTTAATGCACCTTAGCCCGCATCCGATGGCCTCCGAGGACCGCCGGGGGGGACGCCCGTCCCTTAGAGTAGGGCTGGCGGTGGCGGAAACGAGGTCTGGCGTCGAGTGTCACCGCCCCCGTTTTAGCGGGACGTCGCCGGAATGTGGCCGGGCTCCTGGAACTCCGGCCCGGGTAAAGCGTTCAAATCCGACCTCATCCCGGTTCTCTGACCGGGAGCTCCTCGAGGCTTTAGTCCGGGTCGGAGTTCCATGACCCCGGACGCGAGTGCCCCCGACAAGCCGGTCCCCGAATAGACTCTGCTGGAGCCCGGGATCGGCTCCCCACAGCGCCGGCGCCCGCTCCCCCGGTCCGGGACGGACCCGGACTCGTACCCGACTTTGGTGCACCCTCGCCCGGATCCAAGGGCGTCCAGGGACCGCTGGGGAGAACCGGGACGGACACTGACTTGTATCCGACTTTGGTGCACCCTCGCCCGCATCCAAGGGCGTCCAGGGACCGCTGGGGAGAACCGGGACGGACACTGACTCGTATCCGACTTTGGTGCACCCTGGCCCGCATCCGAGGGCGTCCGGGGACCGCTGGGGAGAACCGGGACGGACCCGGACTTGTATCCGACTTTGGTGCACCCTGGCCCGCATCCAAGGGCCTCCAGGGACCGCTAGGGAGAACCGGACCAGACCCGGACTCGTATCCGACTTTGGTGCACCCTGGCCCGCATCCAAGGGCCTCCAGGGACCGCTAGGGAGAACCGGACCGGACCCGGACTCGTATCCGACTTTGGTGCACCCTCGCCCGCATCCGAGGGCGTCCAGGGACCGCTGGGGAGAACCGGGACGGACACTGACTCGTATCCGACTTTGGTGCACCCTGGCCCGCATCCGAGGGCGTCCGGGGACCGCTGGGGAGAACCGGGACGGACCCGGACTCGTATCCGACTTTGGTGCACCCTGGCCCGCATCCAAGGGCCTCCAGGGACCGCTAGGGAGAACCGGACAAGACCCGGACTTGTATCCGACTTTGGTGCACCCTGGCCCGCATCCAAGGGCCTCCAGGGACCGCTAGGGAGAACCGGGACGGACACTGACTCGTATCCGACTTTTAATGCACCTTAGCCCGCATCCGATGGCCTCCGGGGACCGCCGGGGGGGACGCCCGTCCCTTAGAGTAGGGCTGGCGGTGGCGGAAACGAGGTCTGGCGTCGAGTGTCACCGCCCCCGTTTTAGCGGGACGTCGCCGGAATGTGGCCGGGCTCCTGGAACTCCGGCCCGGGTAAAGCGGTCAAATCCGACCTCATTCCGGTTCTCTGACCGGGAGCTCCTCGCGGCTTTAGTCCGTGCCGGAGTTCCAGGAGCCCGGCCGCGGGTGCCTCTCACACACCGGTCCCCGCAACGGCCCTTCCGGAGCCCCGAGGCGGCCCGGCCCCGCGCCGGCGCCCGGTCC
>NW_027210073.1:85000-92500 GCF_027789765.1 Dendropsophus ebraccatus | reverse complement strand
GGGATTATAAGCCCGTTTCGGGCGAACCCCAAGGACCCGTCGCGGCCTGAGCCTCCCGCGCCGTCGCCGCTGCGCTTCCTGCGGGCGTCGACACCACCCCCGACCCCGCGAAGGGTAGGGGGGGTCCCCGCCGCTCTTCCCGGCCTATCGTCGGCCGGCCTGCCGTCGGCCTGCCGGAGTTCTGGGGGCCGCCTCGAACGGAGAGGGGTGAGCGCGGCCCTCTGTGGTGGTGTCATCGTCGGAGGCTACGTTTGGGGAGTCGAATGTGAGAGGCCGTCGCGGGGCTTGCCGGCGAGCTGCTCCGGAGAGGGGTGGGAAGCCCAGACCCTCGTCAGGGTCCGGGTCCGAGCCGCCGTCTCCGAAGGCTCCGCCGGCCGTCCCGGTCGGGAGAGGGCACCTCGATCTCGGATCTCGGATCTCGGCAAGCTCACCGGTGGAGGGAGGCGTAGTGGGCGGTCAGGGAGGGGGCCCGCGACCCACCCGGGGTGGGATATCGCGCGACCTTCCGGGCCCGTCGGGCGGGGACCGGGGTCCCCGGGGGCGCTGATCCGGGAGAGGGGAGGGAGACCCGCTCGCCTATGCCGGCACGGACTCCAAAGCCCGGCCGAGCGAGGGGTCTCTCCCCACCGGATGCCCCGTTGCCTTATCGATCGGGAGGACGTATGTAGCAAGGTTTCATAGCTCTTTCTCTGGCTCCTTTCCAAGTCCGGCGGCGCGGTAATCTAGTGGGGAGTCCCGCGACCGGAGCAGGCTAGCGGGTGGGAAAAGTGTGCCTCCGCGGTCCCCGTCCTTCTCCCGCCGCCGCCGCCGCCGCCTTGGGGTAAAAAAAAGAAAAAAAAAAAAAAAGAGACAAAGTCGGAAAGCTCCAGGACTTTGAGCGGCGATCCCTCTGTCCTTCTGCCGGCCTAGGCTTTCCACGTCGCGGCGTCCCTGAGAGAGGCTTGCCTACGCCTCTCTCACGGTTCTTCCGCGTGGTGGCGGAAACGAGGTCTTGCGAGGAGCGTCACCACCCCCATTTCTACGGCAGCTCCCTCGCATCCCTGCCGACTTCCTGGAACTCCGGGTCGGATCTGGCGTTCAAATCCGACCTCATTCCGGAGGTCTGCGGGTCCCTTTCCCCACTTTTCCCGCCGGCGGCGCTCCGAGGACCTCGGCCTGGGGTGGGGGGAAGGGCCGGTCCCGCACCTCCGGGGCTCTGGAGAGGGGACACCCGTCTGAACAGCTTCACTGAGCCCCGAGGATCCCCGCGGGGGCTCCCGATGTCGCCCGCCGGCTTCCCGAGGCCGCCGTGTCTCGGGTGCCGGGCTGGGCGCACCCTCGCCCGGCCGCGGCGGGGCACCGACGCCCGGCTCCCGCCGCCTCCTCCTCCTCCTCCTCCTCCTCCTCCTCCGCGGACCTCAGCCCAAGAAAAATGACAAAGTCCGGGAGCTCCGGCGGGGAGAGCGGGACGGCTTGGTCTCTGGTGCCGGGCAGGATGAACCCTTGCCCGGGCGCGACGGGGAACCTCCGCCCGCTGCCCGGCTCCGCTGGGGAACCGGAGCGGCGCTCTTGGCCTTGCGGGCCTGCGGTGAGCCTTCGCCGGCTACCGCTTTGCGCCGCTCCCCGTCGCCGGGTACCGGAGCGGCGCTCTTCTCTCCCCGGGCTTCTGGTGACTCTTGCCGGATGCCGAGAGCCTCCAAGTCCCGCCGGCGGGGACCGGAGCGGCGCGCTCGGCTCGCCCGGCCAGGGTGAGCCTCCGCCGGCTACAGCCTAGCGCCGCTCCCCGGCTGCGGGTACCGGAGCGGCGCTCTTCTCTCCCCGGGCCTCTGGTGACTCCCGCCGGATGCCAAGAGCCTCCAAGTCCCGCCGGCGGGTACCGGAGCGGCGCTCTTCTCCCCCCGGGCCTCTGGTGACTCCCGCCGGATGCCAAGAGCCTCCAAGTCCCGCCGGCGGGGACCGGAGCGGCGCTCTTCTCTCCCCGGGCTTCTGGTGACTCCTGCCGGATGCCAAGAGCCTCCAAGTCCCGCCGGCGGGGACCGGAGCGGCGCTCTTCTCTCCCCGGGCTTCTGGTGACTCCTGCCGGATGCCAAGAGCCTCCAAGTCCCGCCGGCGGGGACCGGAGAGGCGCGCTAGGCTTGGCCGCCTAGGTTGAGCCTCCGCCGCCTACCGCCAAGCGCCGCTCCCCGGCGGCGGGTACCGGAGCGGCGCTCTTCTCTCCCCGGGCCTCTGGTGACTCCCGCCGGATGCCAAGAGCCTCCAAGTCCCGCCGGCGGGTACCGGAGAGGCGCGCTCGGCTTGCCCGCCTAGGGTGAGCCTCCGCCGGCTACCGCCAAGCGCCGCTCCCCGGCGGCGGGTACCGGAGCGGCGCTCTTCTCTCCCCGGGCCTCTGGTGACTCCCGCCGGATGCCAAGAGCCTCCAAGTCCCGCCGGCGGGTACCGGAGCGGCGCTCTTCTCCCCCCGGGCCTCTGGTGACTCCCGCCGGATGCCAAGAGCCTCCAAGTCCCGCCGGCGGGGACCGGAGCGGCGCTCTTCTCTCCCCGGGCTTCTGGTGACTCCTGCCGGATGCCAAGAGCCTCCAAGACCCGCCGGCGGGGACCGGAGCGGCGCTCTTCTCTCCCCGGGCTTCTGGTGACTCCTGCCGGATGCCAAGAGCCTCCAAGTCCCGCCGGCGGGGACCGGAGCGGCGCTCTTCTCTCCCCGGGCTTCTGGTGACTCCTGCCGGATGCCAAGAGCCTCCAAGTCCCGCCGGCGGGGACCGGAGAGGCGCGCTAGGCTTGGCCGCCTAGGTTGAGCCTCCGCCGCCTACCGCCAAGCGCCGCTCCCCGTCGCCGGGTACCGGAGCGGCGCTCTTCTCTCCCCGGGCCTCTGGTGACTCCCGCCGGATGCCAAGAGCCTCCAAGTCCCGCCGGCGGGGACCGGAGCGGCGCTCTCCTCTCCCCGGGCTTCTGGTGACTCTTGCCGGATGCCGAGAGCCTCCAAGTCCCGCCGGCGGGGACCGGAGCGGCGCGCTCGGCTCGCCCGGCCAGGGTGAGCCTCCGCCGGCTACAGCCTAGCGCCGCTCCCCGGCTGCGGGTACCGGAGCGGCGCTCTTCTCTCCCCGGGCCTCTGGTGACTCCCGCCGGATGCCAAGAGCCTCCAAGTCCCGCCGGCGGGGACCGGAGCGGCGCTCTTCTCCCCCCGGGCCTCTGGTGACTCCCGCCGGATGCCAAGAGCCTCCAAGAGCCGGCGGCGGGTACCGGAGCGGCGCTCTTCTCTCCCCGGGCTTCTGGTGGCTCCCGCCGGATGCCAAGAGCCTCCAAGTCCCGCCGGCGGGTACCGGAGAGGCGCGCTCGGCTTGCCCGCCTAGGGTGAGCCTCCGCCGGCTACCGCCAAGCGCCGCTCCCCGGCGGCGGGTACCGGAGCGGCGCTCTTCTCTCCCCGGGCCTCTGGTGACTCCCGCCGGATGCCAAGAGCCTCCAAGTCCCGCCGGCGGGGACCGGAGCGGCGCTCTTCTCTCCCCGGGCTTCTGGTGACTCCTGCCGGATGCCAAGAGCCTCCAAGACCCGCCGGCGGGGACCGGAGCGGCGCTCTTCTCCCCCCGGGCCTCTGGTGACTCCCGCCGGATGCCAAGAGCCTCCAAGTCCCGCCGGCGGGGACCGGAGCGGCGCTCTTCTCTCCCCGGGCTTCTGGTGACTCCCGCCGGATGCCAAGAGCCTCCAAGTCCCGCCGGCGGGGACCGGAGCGGCGCTCTTCTCTCCCCGGGCCTCTGGTGACTCCCGCCGGATGCCAAGAGCCTCCAAGTCCCGCCGGCGGGGACCGGAGCGGCGCTCTTCTCTCCCCGGGCTTCTGGTGACTCCCGCCGGATGCCAAGAGCCTCCAAGTCCCGGCGGCGGGGACCGGAGCGGCGCTCTTCTCTCCCCGGGCTTCTGGTGACTCCCGCCGGATGCCAAGAGCCTCCAAGTCCCGCCGGCGGGGACCGGAGCGGCGCTCTTCTCTCCCCGGGCTTCTGGTGACTCCCGCCGGATGCCAACAGCCTCCAAGTCCCGCCGGCGGGGACCGGAGCGGCGCTCTTCTCTCCCCGGGCTTCTGGTGACTCCCGCCGGATGCCAAGAGCCTCCAAGTCCCGCCGGCGGGGACCGGAGCGGGCGCGCTCGGCATGCCCGGCCGCGGTGAGCCTCCGCCGGCTACCGCATGCCGCCGCTCCCCGCTGGATGGTACCGGAGCGGCGCTTTTTTGTGTCCGGGCTCGTGGAGGCTCCAGACGGCTGCCCCTGCACTCACAGTCCCGCCGGCGGGGACCGGAGCGGGCGCGCTCGGCGTGCCCGGCCGTGGTGAGCCTCCGCCGGCTACCGCATAGCGCCGCGCCCCGCTGAAACCTACCGGAGCGGCGCTCTTCTCTCCCCGGGCTTAGGAGCACCCTAGCCCGCATCCAAGGGCTTCCAGGGACCGCTGGGGAGAACCGGGACGGACCCGGACTCGTATCCGTCTTTGGTGCACCCTCGCCCGCATCCAAGGGCGTCCAGGGACCGCTGGGGAGAACCGGGACGGACACTGAATTGTATCCGACTTTGATGCACCCTCGCCCGCATCCAAGGGCGTCCAGGGACCGCTGGGGAGAACCGGACCGGACCCGGACTCGTAACCGACTTTGGTGCACCCTAGCCCGCATCCAAGGGCTTCCTGGGACCGCTGGGGAGAACCGGACCGGACCCGGACTTGTATCCGACTTTGGTGCACCCTGGCCCGCATCCAAGGGCCTCCAGGGACCGCTAGGGAGAACCGGACAAGACCCGGACTCGTATCCGACTTTGGTGCACCCTGGCCCGCATCCAAGGGCCTCCAGGGACCGCTATGGAGAACCGGACCGGACCCGGACTCGTATCCGACTTTGGTGCACCCTCGCCCGCATCCGAGGGCGTCCAGGGACCGCTGGGGAGAACCGGGACGGACACTGACTCGTACCCGACTTTAGTGCACCCTCGCCCGCATCCAAGGGCGTCCAGGGACCGCTGGGGAGAACCGGGACGGACACTGACTCGTACCCGACTTTGGTGCACCCTCGCCCGCATCCAAGGGCGTCCAGGGACCGCTGGGGAGAACCGGGACGGACACTGACTCGTACCCGACTTTGGTGCACCCTCGCCCGCATCCGAGGGCGTCCAGGGACCGCTGGGGAGAACCGGGACGGACCCGGACTCGTATCCGACTTTTAATGCACCTTAGCCCGCATCCGATGGCCTCCGAGGACCGCCGGGGGGGACGCCCGTCCCTTAGAGTAGGGCTGGCGGTGGCGGAAACGAGGTCTGGCGTCGAGTGTCACCGCCCCCGTTTTAGCGGGACGTCGCCGGAATGTGGCCGGGCTCCTGGAACTCCGGCCCGGGTAAAGCGTTCAAATCCGACCTCATCCCGGTTCTCTGACCGGGAGCTCCTCGAGGCTTTAGTCCGGGTCGGAGTTCCATGACCCCGGACGCGAGTGCCCCCGACAAGCCGGTCCCCGAATAGACTCTGCTGGAGCCCGGGATCGGCTCCCCACAGCGCCGGCGCCCGCTCCCCCGGTCCGGGACGGACCCGGACTCGTACCCGACTTTGGTGCACCCTCGCCCGCATCCAAGGGCGTCCAGGGACCGCTGGGGAGAACCGGGACGGACACTGACTTGTATCCGACTTTGGTGCACCCTCGCCCGCATCCAAGGGCGTCCAGGGACCGCTGGGGAGAACCGGGACGGACACTGACTCGTATCCGACTTTGGTGCACCCTGGCCCGCATCCGAGGGCGTCCGGGGACCGCTGGGGAGAACCGGGACGGACCCGGACTCGTATCCGACTTTGGTGCACCCTGGCCCGCATCCAAGGGCGTCCAGGGACCGCTAGGGAGAACCGGACAAGACCCGGACTCGTATCCGACTTTGGTGCACCCTGGCCCGCATCCAAGGGCCTCCAGGGACCGCTCGGGAGAACCGGGCCGGACCCGGACTCGTATCCGACTTTGGTGCACCCTCGCCCGCATCCGAGGGCGTCCAGGGACCGCTGGGGAGAACCGGGACGGACACGGACTCGTATCCGACTTTGGTGCACCCTGGCCCGCATCCGAGGGCGTCCGGGGACCGCTGGGGAGAACCGGGACGGACCCGGACTTGTATCCGACTTTGGTGCACCCTGGCCCGCATCCAAGGGCCTCCAGGGACCGCTAGGGAGAACCGGACCAGACCCGGACTTGTATCCGACTTTGGTGCACCCTGGCCCGCATCCAAGGGCCTCCAGGGACCGCTAGGGAGAACCGGGACGGACACTGACTCGTATCCGACTTTTAATGCACCTTAGCCCGCATCCGATGGCCTCCGGGGACCGCCGGGGGGGACGCCCGTCCCTTAGAGTAGGGCTGGCGGTGGCGGAAACGAGGTCTGGCGTCGAGTGTCACCGCCCCCGTTTTAGCGGGACGTCGCCGGAATGTGGCCGGGCTCCTGGAACTCCGGCCCGGGTAAAGCGGTCAAATCCGACCTCATTCCGGTTCTCTGACCGGGAGCTCCTCGCGGCTTTAGTCCGTGCCGGAGTTCCAGGACCCCGGCCGCGGGTGCCTCTCACACACCGGTCCCCGCAACGGCCCTTCCGGAGCCCCGAGGCGGCCCGGCCCCGCGCCGGCGCCCGGTCCCCCGGCCCGGTTCTCGCCCCGGGACCTGCCGGGGAGCCGTGCCCGGGCCGGAGTTCCAGGACGCCGGCGTGGGGACCCCGCCATCCACCGGTTCCCGTTCCCGATCTCCCGGAGCCCCGAGTCGGCCCGGCCCCGCGCCCCCGGCCCGGTTCTCCCCCCCCGGGAGCTGCCGGGGAGCTGTGCCCGGGCCGGAGTTCCAGGACGCCGGCGTGGGGACCCCGCCATCCACCGGTTCCCGTTCCCGATCTCCCGGAGCCCCGAGGCGGCCCGGCCCCGCGCCGCCGCCCGGTCCCCCCGGCCCGGTTCTCGCCCCGGGACCTGCCGGGGAGCTGTGCCCGGGCCGGAGCTCCAGGAGGCCGGCGTCGGGAGAGAAGTTTTCCCCGGCCGAAGCTAACAGTCAACGGCGGCCGCCGGCGGGGCTCCCATTGGCTGCCGCGCCCCGCGCGCCGGCCAATCCCCGCCGCCGGCGGGTGGTTCGAACCGGCCAATCGCGGCTCACTGCCCCGGATCGGCCGGGAGTCGCCGCTGGGCCCGTAACACAGCGCCATCTGCTGCGGAAATTGTAAAATACAAGGGGATGCATTCTGGAACGGATAAAATGCATACACCGCTTGTTCCTTGTTGAAGCCAAACAAAGTTAGGCGGCATTAATGTTGTGTGTTGACCTTGTACTTTGCCTGATGTCTTGCATTTTGTCCTTGTCAAATAAAACAATAATAAAATAAATGTTAAAGAGTCGAGCTGAGGCGAGGCAATACACTCCAGCATAAACATGGGCTGTCGAGCTGCAGCCAGGTCCTAGCCTGGAACGCTGTAGCGTGGCAGCTAAGGCGACGGCAGCGTAGGCGATGGCAGCTTAGGCGATGGCGGCACCGTAGGTGACGCCATCGCCT
>NW_027210073.1:67500-75000 GCF_027789765.1 Dendropsophus ebraccatus | reverse complement strand
TCACCACCCCCATTTCTACGGCAGCTCCCTCGCATCCCTGCCGACTTCCTGGAACTCCGGGTCGGATCTGGCGTTCAAATCCGACCTCATTCCGGAGGTCTGCGGGTCCCTTTCCCCACTTTTCCCGCCGGCGGCGCTCCGAGGACCTCGGCCTGGGGTGGGGGGAAGGGCCGGTCCCGCACCTCCGGGGCTCTGGAGAGGGGACACCCGTCTGAACAGCTTCACTGAGCCCCGAGGATCCCCGCGGGGGCTCCCGATGTCGCCCGCCGGCTTCCCGAGGCCGCCGTGTCTCGGGTGCCGGGCTGGGCGCACCCTCGCCCGGCCGCGGCGGGGCACCGACGCCCGGCTCCCGCCGCCTCCTCCTCCTCCTCCTCCTCCTCCGCGGACCTCAGCCCAAGAAAAATGACAAAGTCCGGGAGCTCCGGCGGGGAGAGCGGGACGGCTTGGTCTCTGGTGCCGGGCAGGATGAACCCTTGCCCGGGCGCGACGGGGAACCTCCGCCCGCTGCCCGGCTCCGCTGGGGAACCGGAGCGGCGCTCTTGGCCTTGCGGGCCTGCGGTGAGCCTTCGCCGGCTACCGCTTTGCGCCGCTCCCCGTCGCCGGGTACCGGAGCGGCGCTCTTCTCTCCCCGGGCTTCTGGTGACTCTTGCCGGATGCCGAGAGCCTCCAAGTCCCGCCGGCGGGGACCGGAGCGGCGCGCTCGGCTCGCCCGGCCAGGGTGAGCCTCCGCCGGCTACAGCCTAGCGCCGCTCCCCGGCTGCGGGTACCGGAGCGGCGCTCTTCTCTCCCCGGGCCTCTGGTGACTCCCGCCGGATGCCGAGAGCCTCCAAGTCCCGCCGGCGGGGACCGGAGAGGCGCGCTCGGCTTGCCCGCCTAGGGTGAGCCTCCGCCGGCTACCGCCAAGCGCCGCTCCCCGGCGGCGGGTACCGGAGCGGCGCTCTTCTCTCCCCGGGCCTCTGGTGACTCCCGCCGGATGCCGAGAGCCTCCAAGTCCCGCCGGCGGGGACCGGAGAGGCGCGCTCGGCTTGCACGCCTAGGGTGAGCCTCCGCCGGCTACCGCCAAGCGCCGCTCCCCGGCGGCGGGTACCGGAGCGGCGCTCTTCTCTCCCCGGGCCTCTGGTGACTCCCGCCGGATGCCAAGAGCCTCCAAGTCCCGCCGGCGGGGACCGGAGCGGCGCTCTTCTCCCCCCGGGCCTCTGGTGACTCCCGCCGGATGCCAAGAGCCTCCAAGTCCCGCCGGCGGGGACCGGAGCGGGCGCGCTCGGCATGCCCGGCCGTGGTGAGCCTCCGCCGGCTACCGCATGCCGCCGCTCCCCGCTGGATGTTACCGGAGCGGCGCTTTTTCGTGTCCGGGCTCGTGGAGGCTCCAGACGGCTGCCCGTGCACTCACAGTCCCGCCGGCGGGGACCGGAGCGGGCGCGCTCGGCATGCCCGGCCGTGGTGAGCCTCCGCCGGCTACCGCATGCGGCCGCTCCCCGCTGGATGTTACCGGAGCGGCGCTTTTTCGTGTCCGGGCTCGTGGAGGCTCCAGACGGCTGCCCGTGCACTCACAGTCCCGCCGGCGGGGACCGGAGCGGCGCGCTCGGCTCGCCCGGCCAGGGTGAGCCTCCGCCGGCTACAGCCTAGCGCCGCTCCCCGGCTGCGGGTACCGGAGCGGCGCTCTTCTCTCCCCGGGCCTCTGGTGACTCCCGCCGGATGCCAAGAGCCTCCAAGTCCCGCCGGCGGGGACCGGAGCGGCGCTCTTCTCCCCCCGGGCCTCTGGTGACTCCCGCCGGATGCCAAGAGCCTCCAAGTCCCGCCGGCGGGGACCGGAGCGGCGCTCTTCTCTCCCCGGGCTTCTGGTGGCTCCCGCCGGATGCCAAGAGCCTCCAAGTCCCGCCGGCGGGGACCGGAGCGGGCGCGCTCGGTTTGCCCGCCTAGGGTGAGCCTCCGCCGGCTACCGCCAAGCGCCGCTCCCCGGCGGCGGGGACCGGAGCGGCGCTCTTCTCTCCCCGGGCCTCTGGTGACTCCCGCCGGATGCCAAGAGCCTCCAAGTCCCGCCGGCGGGGACCGGAGCGGCGCTCTTCTCCCCCCGGGCCTCTGGTGACTCCCGCCGGATGCCAAGAGCCTCCAAGAGCCGGCGGCGGGTACCGGAGCGGCGCTCTTCTCTCCCCGGGCTTCTGGTGGCTCCCGCCGGATGCCAAGAGCCTCCAAGTCCCGCCGGCGGGTACCGGAGAGGCGCGCTCGGCTTGCCCGCCTAGGGTGAGCCTCCGCCGGCTACCGCCAAGCGCCGCTCCCCGGCGGCGGGTACCGGAGCGGCGCTCTTCTCTCCCCGGGCCTCTGGTGACTCCCGCCGGATGCCGAGAGCCTCCAAGTCCCGCCGGCGGGGACCGGAGAGGCGCGCTCGGCTTGCCCGCCTAGGGTGAGACTCCGCCGGCTACCGCCAAGCGCCGCTCCCCGGCGGCGGGTACCGGAGCGGCGCTCTTCTCTCCCCGGGCTTCTGGTGGCTCCCGCCGGATGCCAAGAGCCTCCAAGTCCCGCCGGCGGGGACCGGAGCGGGCGCGCTCGGCATGCCCGGCCGTGGTGAGCCTCCGCCGGCTACCGCATGCCGCCGCTCCCCGCTGGATGTTACCGGAGCGGCGCTTTTTCGTGTCCGGGCTCGTGGAGGCTCCAGACGGCTGCCCGTGCACTCACAGTCCCGCCGGCGGGGACCGGAGCGGGCGCGCTCGGCGTGCCCGGCCGTGGTGAGCCTCCGCCGGCTACCGCATAGCGCCGCGCCCCGCTGAAACCTACCGGAGCGGCGCTCTTCTCTCCCCGGGCTTAGGAGCACCCTAGCCCGCATCCAAGGGCTTCCAGGGACCGCTGGGGAGAACCGGGACGGACCCGGACTCGTATCCGACTTTGGTGCGCCCTCGCCCGCATCCGAGGGCGTCCAGGGACCGCTGGGGAGAACCGGGACGGACCCGGACTCGTATCCGACTTTGGTGCACCCTCGCCCGCATCCGAGGGCGTCCAGGGACCGCTGGGGAGAACCGGGACGGACACTGACTCGTATCCGACTTTTAATGCACCTTAGCCCGCATCCGATGGCCTCCGGGGACCGCTAGGGTGGACGCCCGTCCCCTAGAGTAGGGCTGGCGGTGGCGGAAACGAGGTCTGTCGCCGAGTGTCACCGCCCCCGTTTTAGCGGCACGTGGCAGAAATTTGGCCGGGATCGTGGAACTCCGGTCCGGCTGAAGCGTTCAAATCCGACCTCATTCCGGTTCTCTGACCGGGAGCTCCTCGAGGCTTTAGTCCGGGTCGGAGTTCCATGACCCCGGACGCGAGTGCCCCCGACAAGCCGGTCCCCGAATAGACTCTGCTGGAGCCCGGGATCGGCTCCCCACAGCGCCGGCGCCCGCTCCTCCGGTCCGGGACGGACACTGACTTGTATCCGACGTTGGTGCACCCTCGCCCGCATCCAAGGGCGTCCAGGGACCGCTGGGGAGAACCGGGACGGACCCGGACTCGTATCCGACGTTGGTGCACCCTCGCCCGGATCCGAGGGCGTCCAGGGACCGCTGGGGAGAACCGGGACGGACACTGACTCGTATCCGACTTTGGTGCACCCCTCGCCCGCATCCGAGGGCGTCCAGGGACCGCTGGGGAGAACCGGGACGGACACTGACTCGTACCCGACTTTGGTGCACCCTCGCCCGCATCCAAGGGCGTCCAGGGACCGCTGGGGAGAACCGGGACGGACACTGACTCGTATCCGACTTTGGTGCACCCTCGCCCGCATCCAAGGGCGTCCAGGGACCGCTGGGGAGAACCGGGACGGACCCGGACTCGTATCCGACTTTTAATGCACCTTAGCCCGCATCCGATGGCCTCCGAGGACCGCCGGGGGGGACGCCCGTCCCTTAGAGTAGGGCTGGCGGTGGCGGAAACGAGGTCTGGCGTCGAGTGTCACCGCCCCCGTTTTAGCGGGACGTCGCCGGAATGTGGCCGGGCTCCTGGAACTCCGGCCCGGGTAAAGCGTTCAAATCCGACCTCATCCCGGTTCTCTGACCGGGAGCTCCTCGAGGCTTTAGTCCGGGTCGGAGTTCCATGACCCCGGACGCGAGTGCCCCCGACAAGCCGGTCCCCGAATAGACTCTGCTGGAGCCCGGGATCGGCTCCCCACAGCGCCGGCGCCCGCTCCCCCGGTCCGGGACGGACCCGGACTCGTACCCGACTTTGGTGCACCCTCGCCCGGATCCAAGGGCGTCCAGGGACCGCTGGGGAGAACCGGGACGGACACTGACTCGTATCCGACTTTGGTGCACCCTGGCCCGCATCCAAGGGCGTCCAGGGACCGCTGGGGAGAACCGGGACGGACACTGACTCGTATCCGACTTTGGTGCACCCTGGCCCGCATCCGAGGGCGTCCGGGGACCGCTGGGGAGAACCGGGACGGACACTGACTCGTATCCGACTTTGGTGCACCCTCGCCCGCATCCAAGGGCGTCCAGGGACCGCTGGGGAGAACCGGGACGGACACTGACTCGTATCCGACTTTGGTGCACCCTCGCCCGCATCCAAGGGCGTCCGGGGACCGCTGGGGAGAACCGGGACGGACCCGGACTAGTATCCGACTTTGGTGCACCCTGGCCCGCATCCAAGGGCCTCCAGGGACCGCTAGGGAGAACCGGACAAGACCCGGACTTGTATCCGACTTTGGTGCACCCTGGCCCGCATCCAAGGGCCTCCAGGGACCGCTAGGGAGAACCGGACAAGACCCGGACTTGTATCCGACTTTGGTGCACCCTGGCCCGCATCCAAGGGCCTCCAGGGACCGCTAGGGAGAACCGGACCGGACCCGGACTCGTATCCGACTTTGGTGCACCCTCGCCCGCATCCGAGGGCGTCCAGGGACCGCTGGGGAGAACCGGGACGGACACTGACTCGTACCCGACTTTAGTGCACCCTCGCCCGCATCCAAGGGCGTCCGGGGACCGCTGGGGAGAACCGGGACGGACACTGACTCGTACCCGACTTTGGTGCACCCTCGCCCGCATCCAAGGGCGTCCGGGGACCGCTGGGGAGAACCGGGACGGACACTGACTCGTACCCGACTTTGGTGCACCCTCGCCCGCATCCAAGGGCGTCCAGGGACCGCTGGGGAGAACCGGGACGGACCCGGACTCGTATCCGACTTTTAATGCACCTTAGCCCGCATCCGATGGCCTCCGAGGACCGCCGGGGGGGACGCCCGTCCCTTAGAGTAGGGCTGGCGGTGGCGGAAACGAGGTCTGGCGTCGAGTGTCACCGCCCCCGTTTTAGCGGGACGTCGCCGGAATGTGGCCGGGCTCCTGGAACTCCGGCCCGGGTAAAGCGTTCAAATCCGACCTCATCCCGGTTCTCTGACCGGGAGCTCCTCGAGGCTTTAGTCCGGGTCGGAGTTCCATGACCCCGGACGCGAGTGCCCCCGACAAGCCGGTCCCCGAATAGACTCTGCTGGAGCCCGGGATCGGCTCCCCACAGCGCCGGCGCCCGCTCCCCCGGTCCGGGACGGACCCGGACTCGTACCCGACTTTGGTGCACCCTCGCCCGGATCCAAGGGCGTCCAGGGACCGCTGGGGAGAACCGGGACGGACACTGACTCGTATCCGACTTTGGTGCACCCTCGCCCGCATCCAAGGGCGTCCAGGGACCGCTGGGGAGAACCGGGACGGACACTGACTCGTATCCGACTTTGGTGCACCCTGGCCCGCATCCGAGGGCGTCCGGGGACCGCTGGGGAGAACCGGGACGGACCCGGACTCGTATCCGACTTTGGTGCGCCCTGGCCCGCATCCAAGGGCCTCCAGGGACCGCTAGGGAGAACCGGACAAGACCCGGACTCGTATCCGACTTTGGTGCACCCTGGCCCGCATCCAAGGGCCTCCAGGGACCGCTAGGGAGAACCGGACCGGACCCGGACTCGTATCCGACTTTGGTGCACCCTCGCCCGCATCCGAGGGCGTCCAGGGACCGCTGGGGAGAACCGGGACGGACACTGACTCGTATCCGACTTTGGTGCACCCTGGCCCGCATCCGAGGGCGTCCGGGGACCGCTGGGGAGAACCGGGACGGACCCGGACTTGTATCCGACTTTGGTGCACCCTGGCCCGCATCCAAGGGCCTCCAGGGACCGCTAGGGAGAACCGGACAAGACCCGGACTTGTATCCGACTTTGGTGCACCCTGGCCCGCATCCAAGGGCCTCCAGGGACCGCTAGGGAGAACCGGGACGGACACTGACTCGTATCCGACTTTTAATGCACCTTAGCCCGCATCCGATGGCCTCCGGGGACCGCCGGGGGGGACGCCCGTCCCTTAGAGTAGGGCTGGCGGTGGCGGAAACGAGGTCTGGCGTCGAGTGTCACCGCCCCCGTTTTAGCGGGACGTCGCCGGAATGTGGCCGGGCTCCTGGAACTCCGGCCCGGGTAAAGCGGTCAAATCCGACCTCATTCCGGTTCTCTGACCGGGAGCTCCTCGCGGCTTTAGTCCGTGCCGGAGTTCCAGGAGCCCGGCCGCGGGTGCCTCTCACACACCGGTCCCCGCAACGGCCCTTCCGGAGCCCCGAGGCGGCCCGGCCCCGCGCCGGCGCCCGGTCCCCCGGCCCGGTTCTCGCCCCGGGACCTGCCGGGGAGCCGTGCCCGGGCCGGAGTTCCAGGACGCCGGCGTGGGGACCCCGCCATCCACCGGTTCCCGTTCCCGATCTCCCGGAGCCCCGAGTCGGCCCGGCCCCGCGCCCCCGGCCCGGTTCTCCCCCCCCGGGAGCTGCCGGGGAGCTGTGCCCGGGCCGGAGTTCCAGGACGCCGGCGTGGGGACCCCGCCATCCACCGGTTCCCGTTCCCGATCTCCCGGAGCCCCGAGGCGGCCCGGCCCCGCGCCGCCGCCCGGTCCCCCCGGCCCGGTTCTCGCCCCGGGACCTGCCGGGGAGCTGTGCCCGGGCCGGAGCTCCAGGAGGCCGGCGTCGGGAGAGAAGTTTTCCCCGGCCGAAGCTAACAGTCAACGGCGGCCGCCGGCGGGGCTCCCATTGGCTGCCGCGCCCCGCGCGCCGGCCAATCCCCGCCGCCGGCGGGTGGTTCGAACCGGCCAATCGCGGCTCACTGCCCCGGATCGGCCGGGAGTCGCCGCTGGGCCCGTAACACAGCGCCATCTGCTGCGGAAATTGTAAAATACAAGGGGATGCATTCTGGAACGGATAAAATGCATACACCGCTTGTTCCTTGTTGAAGCCAAACAAAGTTAGGCGGCATTAATGTTGTGTGTTGACCTTGTACTTTGCCTGATGTCTTGCATTTTGTCCTTGTCAAATAAAATAATAATAAAATAAATGTTAAAGAGTCGAGCTGAGGCGAGGCAATACACTCCAGCATAAACATGGGCTGTCGAGCTGCAGCCAGGTCCTAGCCCTGAACGCTGTAGCGTGGCAGCTAAGGCGACGGCAGCGTAGGCGATGGCAGCTTAGGCCTTTAGCGAGTACACCACCCCCGGCGAGTATCCATCGCCT
>NW_027210073.1:50000-57500 GCF_027789765.1 Dendropsophus ebraccatus | reverse complement strand
TCTACGGCAGCTCCCTCGCATCCCTGCCGACTTCCTGGAACTCCGGGTCGGATCTGGCGTTCAAATCCGACCTCATTCCGGAGGTCTGCGGGTCCCTTTCCCCACTTTTCCCGCCGGCGGCGCTCCGAGGACCTCGGCCTGGGGTGGGGGGAAGGGCCGGTCCCGCACCTCCGGGGCTCTGGAGAGGGGACACCCGTCTGAACAGCTTCACTGAGCCCCGAGGATCCCCGCGGGGGCTCCCGATGTCGCCCGCCGGCTTCCCGAGGCCGCCGTGTCTCGGGTGCCGGGCTGGGCGCACCCTCGCCCGGCCGCGGCGGGGCACCGACGCCCGGCTCCCGCCGCCTCCTCCTCCTCCTCCTCCTCCTCCGCGGACCTCAGCCCAAGAAAAATGACAAAGTCCGGGAGCTCCGGCGGGGAGAGCGGGACGGCTTGGTCTCTGGTGCCGGGCAGGATGAACCCTTGCCCGGGCGCGACGGGGAACCTCCGCCCGCTGCCCGGCTCCGCTGGGGAACCGGAGCGGCGCTCTTGGCCTTGCGGGCCTGCGGTGAGCCTTCGCCGGCTACCGCTTTGCGCCGCTCCCCGTCGCCGGGTACCGGAGCGGCGCTCTTCTCTCCCCGGGCTTCTGGTGACTCTTGCCGGATGCCGAGAGCCTCCAAGTCCCGCCGGCGGGGACCGGAGCGGCGCGCTCGGCTCGCCCGGCCAGGGTGAGCCTCCGCCGGCTACAGCCTAGCGCCGCTCCCCGGCTGCGGGTACCGGAGCGGCGCTCTTCTCTCCCCGGGCCTCTGGTGACTCCCGCCGGATGCCGAGAGCCTCCAAGTCCCGCCGGCGGGGACCGGAGAGGCGCGCTCGGCTTGCCCGCCTAGGGTGAGCCTCCGCCGGCTACCGCCAAGCGCCGCTCCCCGGCGGCGGGTACCGGAGCGGCGCTCTTCTCTCCCCGGGCCTCTGGTGACTCCCGCCGGATGCCGAGAGCCTCCAAGTCCCGCCGGCGGGGACCGGAGAGGCGCGCTCGGCTTGCACGCCTAGGGTGAGCCTCCGCCGGCTACCGCCAAGCGCCGCTCCCCGGCGGCGGGTACCGGAGCGGCGCTCTTCTCTCCCCGGGCCTCTGGTGACTCCCGCCGGATGCCAAGAGCCTCCAAGTCCCGCCGGCGGGGACCGGAGCGGCGCTCTTCTCCCCCCGGGCCTCTGGTGACTCCCGCCGGATGCCAAGAGCCTCCAAGTCCCGCCGGCGGGGACCGGAGCGGGCGCGCTCGGCATGCCCGGCCGTGGTGAGCCTCCGCCGGCTACCGCATGCCGCCGCTCCCCGCTGGATGTTACCGGAGCGGCGCTTTTTCGTGTCCGGGCTCGTGGAGGCTCCAGACGGCTGCCCGTGCACTCACAGTCCCGCCGGCGGGGACCGGAGCGGGCGCGCTCGGCATGCCCGGCCGTGGTGAGCCTCCGCCGGCTACCGCATGCGGCCGCTCCCCGCTGGATGTTACCGGAGCGGCGCTGTTTCGTGTCCGGGCTCGTGGAGGCTCCAGACGGCTGCCCGTGCACTCACAGTCCCGCCGGCGGGGACCGGAGCGGCGCGCTCGGCTCGCCCGGCCAGGGTGAGCCTCCGCCGGCTACAGCCTAGCGCCGCTCCCCGGCTGCGGGTACCGGAGCGGCGCTCTTCTCTCCCCGGGCCTCTGGTGACTCCCGCCGGATGCCAAGAGCCTCCAAGTCCCGCCGGCGGGGACCGGAGCGGCGCTCTTCTCCCCCCGGGCCTCTGGTGACTCCCGCCGGATGCCAAGAGCCTCCAAGTCCCGCCGGCGGGGACCGGAGCGGCGCTCTTCTCTCCCCGGGCTTCTGGTGGCTCCCGCCGGATGCCAAGAGCCTCCAAGTCCCGCCGGCGGGGACCGGAGCGGGCGCGCTCGGTTTGCCCGCCTAGGGTGAGCCTCCGCCGGCTACCGCCAAGCGCCGCTCCCCGGCGGCGGGTACCGGAGCGGCGCTCTTCTCTCCCCGGGCCTCTGGTGACTCCCGCCGGATGCCAAGAGCCTCCAAGTCCCGCCGGCGGGGACCGGAGCGGCGCTCTTCTCCCCCCGGGCCTCTGGTGACTCCCGCCGGATGCCAAGAGCCTCCAAGAGCCGGCGGCGGGTACCGGAGCGGCGCTCTTCTCTCCCCGGGCTTCTGGTGGCTCCCGCCGGATGCCAAGAGCCTCCAAGTCCCGCCGGCGGGTACCGGAGAGGCGCGCTCGGCTTGCCCGGCCAGGGTGAGCCTCCGCCGGCTACCGCCAAGCGCCGCTCCCCGGCGGCGGGTACCGGAGCGGCGCTCTTCTCTCCCCGGGCCTCTGGTGACTCCCGCCGGATGCCAAGAGCCTCCAAGTCCCGCCGGCGGGGACCGGAGAGGCGCGCTCGGCTTGCCCGCCTAGGGTGAGACTCCGCCGGCTACCGCCAAGCGCCGCTCCCCGGCGGCGGGTACCGGAGCGGCGCTCTTCTCTCCCCGGGCTTCTGGTGGCTCCCGCCGGATGCCAAGAGCCTCCAAGTCCCGCCGGCGGGGACCGGAGCGGGCGCGCTCGGCATGCCCGGCCGTGGTGAGCCTCCGCCGGCTACCGCATGCCGCCGCTCCCCGCTGGATGTTACCGGAGCGGCGCTTTTTCGTGTCCGGGCTCGTGGAGGCTCCAGACGGCTGCCCGTGCACTCACAGTCCCGCCGGCGGGGACCGGAGCGGGCGCGCTCGGCGTGCCCGGCCGTGGTGAGCCTCCGCCGGCTACCGCATAGCGCCGCGCCCCGCTGAAACCTACCGGAGCGGCGCTCTTCTCTCCCCGGGCTTAGGAGCACCCTAGCCCGCATCCAAGGGCTTCCAGGGACCGCTGGGGAGAACCGGGACGGACCCGGACTCGTATCCGACTTTGGTGCGCCCTCGCCCGCATCCGAGGGCGTCCAGGGACCGCTGGGGAGAACCGGGACGGACCCGGACTCGTATCCGACTTTGGTGCACCCTCGCCCGCATCCGAGGGCGTCCAGGGACCGCTGGGGAGAACCGGGACGGACACTGACTCGTATCCGACTTTTAATGCACCTTAGCCCGCATCCGATGGCCTCCGGGGACCGCTAGGGTGGACGCCCGTCCCCTAGAGTAGGGCTGGCGGTGGCGGAAACGAGGTCTGTCGCCGAGTGTCACCGCCCCCGTTTTAGCGGCACGTGGCAGAAATTTGGCCGGGATCGTGGAACTCCGGTCCGGCTGAAGCGTTCAAATCCGACCTCATTCCGGTTCTCTGACCGGGAGCTCCTCGAGGCTTTAGTCCGGGTCGGAGTTCCATGACCCCGGACGCGAGTGCCCCCGACAAGCCGGTCCCCGAATAGACTCTGCTGGAGCCCGGGATCGGCTCCCCACAGCGCCGGCGCCCGCTCCTCCGGTCCGGGACGGACACTGACTTGTATCCGACGTTGGTGCACCCTCGCCCGCATCCAAGGGCGTCCAGGGACCGCTGGGGAGAACCGGGACGGACCCGGACTCGTATCCGACGTTGGTGCACCCTCGCCCGGATCCGAGGGCGTCCAGGGACCGCTGGGGAGAACCGGGACGGACACTGACTCGTATCCGACTTTGGTGCACCCCTCGCCCGCATCCGAGGGCGTCCAGGGACCGCTGGGGAGAACCGGGACGGACACTGACTCGTACCCGACTTTAGTGCACCCTCGCCCGCATCCAAGGGCGTCCAGGGACCGCTGGGGAGAACCGGGACGGACACTGACTCGTACCCGACTTTGGTGCACCCTCGCCCGCATCCAAGGGCGTCCAGGGACCGCTGGGGAGAACCGGGACGGACCCGGACTCGTATCCGACTTTTAATGCACCTTAGCCCGCATCCGATGGCCTCCGAGGACCGCCGGGGGGGACGCCCGTCCCTTAGAGTAGGGCTGGCGGTGGCGGAAACGAGGTCTGGCGTCGAGTGTCACCGCCCCCGTTTTAGCGGGACGTCGCCGGAATGTGGCCGGGCTCCTGGAACTCCGGCCCGGGTAAAGCGTTCAAATCCGACCTCATCCCGGTTCTCTGACCGGGAGCTCCTCGAGGCTTTAGTCCGGGTCGGAGTTCCATGACCCCGGACGCGAGTGCCCCCGACAAGCCGGTCCCCGAATAGACTCTGCTGGAGCCCGGGATCGGCTCCCCACAGCGCCGGCGCCCGCTCCCCCGGTCCGGGACGGACCCGGACTCGTACCCGACTTTGGTGCACCCTCGCCCGGATCCAAGGGCGTCCAGGGACCGCTGGGGAGAACCGGGACGGACACTGACTCGTATCCGACTTTGGTGCACCCTGGCCCGCATCCAAGGGCGTCCAGGGACCGCTGGGGAGAACCGGGACGGACACTGACTCGTATCCGACTTTGGTGCACCCTGGCCCGCATCCGAGGGCGTCCGGGGACCGCTGGGGAGAACCGGGACGGACACTGACTCGTATCCGACTTTGGCGCACCCTCGCCCGCATCCAAGGGCGTCCAGGGACCGCTGGGGAGAACCGGGACGGACACTGACTCGTATCCGACTTTGGTGCACCCTGGCCCGCATCCAAGGGCGTCCGGGGACCGCTGGGGAGAACCGGGACGGACCCGGACTAGTATCCGACTTTGGTGCACCCTGGCCCGCATCCAAGGGCCTCCAGGGACCGCTAGGGAGAACCGGACAAGACCCGGACTTGTATCCGACTTTGGTGCACCCTGGCCCGCATCCAAGGGCCTCCAGGGACCGCTAGGGAGAACCGGACAAGACCCGGACTCGTATCCGACTTTGGTGCACCCTGGCCCGCATCCAAGGGCCTCCAGGGACCGCTAGGGAGAACCGGTACGGACCCGGACTCGTATCCGACTTTGGTGCACCCTGGCCCGCATCCTAGGGCGTCCAGGGACCGCTGGGGAGAACCGGGACGGACACTGACTCGTACCCGACTTTTGTGCACCCTCGCCCGCATCCAAGGGCGTCCGGGGACCGCTGGGGAGAACCGGGACGGACACTGACTCGTACCCGACTTTGGTGCACCCTCGCCCGCATCCAAGGGCGTCCGGGGACCGCTGGGGAGAACCGGGACGGACACTGACTCGTACCCGACTTTGGTGCACCCTCGCCCGCATCCAAGGGCGTCCAGGGACCGCTGGGGAGAACCGGGACGGACCCGGACTCGTATCCGACTTTTAATGCACCTTAGCCCGCATCCGATGGCCTCCGAGGACCGCCGGGGGGGACGCCCGTCCCTTAGAGTAGGGCTGGCGGTGGCGGAAACGAGGTCTGGCGTCGAGTGTCACCGCCCCCGTTTTAGCGGGACGTCGCCGGAATGTGGCCGGGCTCCTGGAACTCCGGCCCGGGTAAAGCGTTCAAATCCGACCTCATCCCGGTTCTCTGACCGGGAGCTCCTCGAGGCTTTAGTCCGGGTCGGAGTTCCATGACCCCGGACGCGAGTGCCCCCGACAAGCCGGTCCCCGAATAGACTCTGCTGGAGCCCGGGATCGGCTCCCCACAGCGCCGGCGCCCGCTCCCCCGGTCCGGGACGGACCCGGACTCGTACCCGACTTTGGTGCACCCTCGCCCGGATCCAAGGGCGTCCAGGGACCGCTGGGGAGAACCGGGACGGACACTGACTTGTATCCGACTTTGGTGCACCCTCGCCCGCATCCAAGGGCGTCCAGGGACCGCTGGGGAGAACCGGGACGGACACTGACTCGTATCCGACTTTGGTGCACCCTGGCCCGCATCCGAGGGCGTCCGGGGACCGCTGGGGAGAACCGGGACGGACCCGGACTTGTATCCGACTTTGGTGCACCCTCGCCCGCATCCAAGGGCCTCCAGGGACCGCTAGGGAGAACCGGACAAGACCCGGACTCGTATCCGACTTTGGTGCACCCTGGCCCGCATCCCAGGGCCTCCAGGGACCGCTAGGGAGAACCGGACCGGACCCGGACTCGTATCCGACTTTGGTGCACCCTCGCCCGCATCCGAGGGCGTCCAGGGACCGCTGGGGAGAACCGGGACGGACACTGACTCGTATCCGACTTTGGTGCACCCTGGCCCGCATCCGCGGGCGTCCGGGGACCGCTGGGGAGAACCGGGACGGACCCGGACTTGTATCCGACTTTGGTGCACCCTGGCCCGCATCCAAGGGCCTCCAGGGACCGCTAGGGAGAACCGGACAAGACCCGGACTTGTATCCGACTTTGGTGCACCCTGGCCCGCATCCAAGGGCCTCCAGGGACCGCTAGGGAGAACCGGGACGGACACTGACTCGTATCCGACTTTTAATGCACCTTAGCCCGCATCCGATGGCCTCCGGGGACCGCCGGGGGGGACGCCCGTCCCTTAGAGTAGGGCTGGCGGTGGCGGAAACGAGGTCTGGCGTCGAGTGTCACCGCCCCCGTTTTAGCGGGACGTCGCCGGAATGTGGCCGGGCTCCTGGAACTCCGGCCCGGGTAAAGCGGTCAAATCCGACCTCATTCCGGTTCTCTGACCGGGAGCTCCTCGCGGCTTTAGTCCGTGCCGGAGTTCCAGGAGCCCGGCCGCGGGTGCCTCTCACACACCGGTCCCCGCAACGGCCCTTCCGGAGCCCCGAGGCGGCCCGGCCCCGCGCCGGCGCCCGGTCCCCCGGCCCGGTTCTCGCCCCGGGACCTGCCGGGGAGCCGTGCCCGGGCCGGAGTTCCAGGACGCCGGCGTGGGGACCCCGCCATCCACCGGTTCCCGTTCCCGATCTCCCGGAGCCCCGAGTCGGCCCGGCCCCGCGCCCCCGGCCCGGTTCTCCCCCCCCGGGAGCTGCCGGGGAGCTGTGCCCGGGCCGGAGTTCCAGGACGCCGGCGTGGGGACCCCGCCATCCACCGGTTCCCGTTCCCGATCTCCCGGAGCCCCGAGGCGGCCCGGCCCCGCGCCGCCGCCCGGTCCCCCCGGCCCGGTTCTCGCCCCGGGACCTGCCGGGGAGCTGTGCCCGGGCCGGAGCTCCAGGAGGCCGGCGTCGGGAGAGAAGTTTTCCCCGGCCGAAGCTAACAGTCAACGGCGGCCGCCGGCGGGGCTCCCATTGGCTGCCGCGCCCCGCGCGCCGGCCAATCCCCGCCGCCGGCGGGTGGTTCGAACCGGCCAATCGCGGCTCACTGCCCCGGAGCGGCCGGGAGTCGCCGCTGGGCCCGTAACACAGCGCCATCTGCTGCGGAAATTGTAAAATACAAGGGGATGCATTCTGGAATGGATAAAATGCATACACCGCTTGTTCCTTGTTGAAGCCAAACAAAGTTAGGCGGCATCGATGTTGTGTGGTGACCTTGTACTTTGCCTGATGTCTTGCATTTTGTCCTTGTCAAATAAAACAATAATAAAATAAATGTTAAAGAGTCGAGCTGAGGCGAGGCAATACACTCCAGCATAAACATGGGCTGTCGAGCTGCAGCCAGGTCCTAGCCTGGAACGCTGTAGCGTGGCAGCTAAGGCGACGGCAGCGTAGGCGATGGCAGCTTAGGCGATGGCGGCACCGTAGGTGACGCCATCGCCTAAGCTGCCATCGCCTACGCTGCC